>NW_028249128.1:0-196686 GCF_964263255.1 Lissotriton vulgaris
GCTGCGGTGGCGTAAAAAGTGTGCCATACTGCTCTATGTTTACAAAGTGACGTATCTAGGCAGATGCGTCACTTTGTAAACACCTGCACTACATTACACCTGTGTCAGGTATAATGTATGACTTGGTAGAAGACTTGTAGAAGTGTCGCAGTGAAATCTATGAGATTTCACTGCGACACTTCTATGGCCTCACTGTGTCAAATCCTTACGCCTGCGGGGTGACTCAGGCCTTCACATGGGGCTTGCCTCATGTGAAATAACACATTGCTGGAGTTGCATCTGTTTACAGACACACTCCAGCAATGCGCCATTTTTGAGCCAACAGATACGTCAGGATTCCTGATGTGTCTGCCAATCCTTGCGACATGGAGCACCGTACAGTAAATACGGGCGCACTGAAAAGTGTTGCATCGCTATTACACTGCAGCGATTCGATACTTTTCATAAATGAGGACCCAGGGGGCTTATTTACAATGCCCTTGTGCTGTCGGTTATTCACTTTTTATCACATTAAATGTGATGCACCAGTGGCGCAAATGGCTGGTAAATAAGTCCCTAGGACTGTTAACAAATGCCTTTTAATGCAGTGATATAAGCTAATGTTAATGGAATGCACTGTTTTGAATTTCGAAGAGAATTTATCAGATTTGTAAATGATTTAAATGCCAAATATTTTCCTGGTTCAGCTTTGGGAGCCAAGCCAAGCTCTTGGGTCAGCTCTGACTTGGCACTCCCACCTACTGCCAGTACGTGTCACAAGCGGTCATCGCCCTTCAAAGAAACTGAGCTTATCACCCCTTTAAGGTTGTGCGAAAAAAAATGCCCACTATTACTGTATTTTATGCCAGGGGTGGTAAAATGTATCCCAGAGAGTGAAGTACGTTGTTGCAAGATCAGTATATGAACAATAAAGTATTTTCTGAAGACTGTCAACATGGTTCCATTTTCACTAAGCAGCACTCAAAAATGAGTATACCAGGTTCAGTTTGCATAAGCAGCAAGTGATTGCTTTAGGTTACTAATAATGGCGTGCGCACGTGGAAACCCCCTGCAGCCTCATTTCAAGATGGCGCCGACCCACCTGTGGCCGGTCACAGATACAGATCTCAGCGCTGCCTTGCAATAACTGTACATTTGCCTGCCCTGTGGGGAAACCACCACCAGGGCCCGTGCAGCCTCCGGCCTCGACACGAACAGAGCCCACGAAGAGGTGTGAGGCCAGAGCTGCGTAGAAGGGGTTCCCCCTCCATGGCGTGCTTTCCTTCCGTGGGCGGAAACGGGGGGTGTTCTCGGTTGCTATTCATCAGTTGTACATGCCAAAAACGCAGCTGTGGCTATTAATATGTCACCGAGGAGTGGGAGGAACGCCTTAGTCGACCGTGATGTCATTGGCTGTGAAGCAAACGTGACAAAGAGTGTGAAAGCAGGGACCCTTTCTTGGAAGACCCTCTTGGGTCTAGTTAACTGTGCAGCTACTGGGGGAAGCGAGTAAACCTAAACTACTAAAAGCTTCTACTTAGAACCCAATTCACAAAGATTTTGCTGGGGCTAACTTTTGTAGCGCTCATACCATAGGCACAAAGTTCCAAAACTTTTTTCACTAAATCAGAGGGGCTGCAACCGTTGAAAAGCATTTTTGATTAACTAAATCCATTTACCAATTTGTAAAAGTCTTTCCGAATTGGTAAATGGGTTTAGAAATGTATTGCGAAAAGCAATTTGCAATGGGTATGTTGTTTTCGCCCATTCCAAATTGCGATTCGTACCCTATTTTAGCAATAGTTTGCGCCGTAATTCCAGTTGCAAACCATTGAAAGTTACCGGCCCCGTAGTTGGGGTTGTAACTCATTCGCCAAAGGGGATCGGTCCACTTTGAACCTCTTTCCCTTTGCAAAACTGTGAAAAATGGTGAGTAGGGAGCAGGCAGTAATCCAAGGGAACATTGGCAATTCTCCAAAAACGTTTTAAAAACAAGAAAACATATTTTAAAGGCAGTCTTGTTTCATTTGAGGAAACTGCACAGCTTTTTTTTAAAAAAGCTTCTTTATTTAAATGCAGTCGCAGACATGGTAGTCTTTTTACTCTGGCACTCCAGCATCCCAGTAATTGCATTCCATCGGAGTAAGTCGCAATTTGCGACCTACCTAATGAATATTAATTTGGTAAATCAAATTGCACCTCTCTTCGATTCTGAATTTTATGAACTGACGTATTAGTACATAGTCAGTCACTTCACAAAATTACATATTGGTTTTAAAAATACTGGTCAAAAATTGCAGCCATTTTTGTGAGCAGCGTAATATATACCTCGCCCTTACACCTGTACTTCAAGATAAACCCAAGATTACTATATGGGTAAATGCCACCTACTCACAAGAAAATCTTTTTGATTCAGGCATTTAATATCAACAATAAGAGTGCACAGCTGCAACCATTCCAGGACTTGTTTGCCCTGCAGAGAGACTGGTATATAATTGTAGGTTAACTTTAAGAATGTTCCTGCATCTTTGTTGTATTCTTCTAGAGACCACCGCTTTGCCAGTATTGTAGTAAAATGGTAATGTGCAAACTAGGGGCCCAATTTAGGGGAAGGTAGTAATGGGACTTCTGCCAAAATCAGGGGGGGTCACCTTCAACCTGCCATGCATTCTGCTGTCTTATGAGAGCCCTAGGAGGAAGATTTACTGCTGAAGGAGCCACTTCTGGTTTCACCTTAAGGTTCATCATAGTCTTCAACTGCAGCCATCTCTCACTTGAACGACCCTTATCACCTACGTGTGAAAGTTGAAGAAATTGATGTACATAGACAGCATTCATCCCCCTTCTTCTCCCACTCCTCTCCCTGTGAGCACCATGAATACCGTTGACTATTGACCGTATCACTCTGCCAGAAGGAGCCTCTACCCCTGTGCATATGTACAGCCAGTTTAGGCACCATGGCCTTTTTACCCATTAGGATCTCTGGTTTCCCTCCTGCGCGTATCTTGCACCCCCTCTCACATGTATAGACCATGAAACCCTTTCCCTCTGCGCGATCCTGATGTGAAAGGTAACCCTCCTGCTTGACCCGGGCCTTCCCCATTTTCCCTCTCGCAGAAGCATCCTTCGCCTCAGCTGACGCAGCCCCCCCCCTCCCCCGTTGTATCTGACTGCCCCTGTTCTCTCATGTACAGGTCATAAGATCTCTCTCTCTCTCTCTCTCTCTCTCTCTCTCTCTCTGCGCGACCCCGGCCCTGCACGCACCCTGACCCCCCCCTTTCTCCTCACATGAACAAGTCATAAACCCTCTTCTTACGCAAAGCCCTGTCCTTGAGGGTCACGGCCGCGCCTGACCAGCACCTCCTTCCCTTCCATGAATGCCCCTCTGTTGACAAGCCTTCCCTCCGCACTCGATTGTCCACGCGGCATTAATACCACTCCTTTGATGACCCTTTCCCCCCCGAGTCCAGCTGACCACACATGTCCGAGGCCATCGCCTGAGCCAGGAGATACCATTTACTGCCCTTATTGTATGAAGTCGCTCCTCTTCAAAGGATCCTCTATTGGTCTTAGCCACCCCACCCCTTGGGCTATGATCAGGCGTACACACCCTACAAAACACTCAGTTGCGTGATTGCCCTCCCCTCTTATCAGCAGGTCAAGGGTCCCCATTGTGAATGTATATGGGTAGGATCACCACGAGGATTATAGGGATGTCTTTCCTTTTGCGTCACACCGTCCTGATTGTGTTATCCTGTGTTCTGTAGAGTATAAAAAGCCAGAGTCTCAGCTCACTTGTTAGAGCACCTCCCGAAAGACACTGTGTTTCGTGTCCGAAATGACATGCTCTCCTCATGAGAAATAAACTCTGTTCTTGATTCCTGCTTCCAGCGCCCGTCTCTTTATTTTGGTAATTACTCAACATGGGAACTAAGAGGCGGTTTGCCCCAGCAGCCTGGGCATCGATAGGAATATGGTCACGTTTTCCACAATTGGCGTCCCAACGCGGGGTCCATCAGTGACATAGGGTTCGGTAAGAGAGATCCAGACGAAGAAGTGAACGTCTAAATGATCGGGGCATGCCTGCCTTGAGAGGGCCCTCGCCCGGCGGCCGATCGACAGAACTTCACCAATTCTGAACGGACCTCTCTTCAGTGACCTATTGTCCTGACTGGAATCCCACAGGAATGCTACATGGAGTAAGAGAACGATCGGGCGCTGGAGGAGGAAGTCGAAGAACTATCCGTATGGTCCGGTCCGGGTAAGATTAAGTAGGGTGTTTTTACGCCTGATTGGTAGGGTGGCTCTGTCCACCTGATTGATTGATTGTTTGTATTGAAAACCGGTATTTGTATACTGGCATTGTTGGTATTGGTTCATTTAGCTTTGAGGGCTACTTGACATATTGGTTCTCTTTTGAGAACGAGACATTCTCTGTTTGCAAACAGCGGCGAATAGGAACGTCGTCCCTCTTTGCAGATAGAGAAGGGTAGGTAATGCAGACTTTTTGTCCCCATTGTAATTCGTCATGCCTACTTTTCTCCCCACTGAATTGTTTGAAGTCGATTGATAACCGATTGTTGTTCTTTAAGAATTGTTGAAGTCGATTAATAATCGATGTTGTTCTTTGAGAATTGTTTGAAGTCGGTTGATAGTCGATGGTTGTTCTTTGAGATCTTCCCTGTCTACAAACTGAGACGAGTAGAAATATTCTGTCTTCCTTTTTGGATAGCGAAGGGCAGGTAATGCAGACTTTTGTCCCCGTTGTAATCCGTCATGCCTGTTTTTCTCCCCACTGATTGATTGAAAACCTGGACATTGTTGTTCCAGGCATTGTTTCGTTTGAGGTATTTTCCGCCTGCAAACAACGTGGAATAGAGATATTCTATCTAGTCTTTGCAAGCAGAAAAGGGTAGGTTATGCCCCTTTGTGAATTCGTCAGTCCTACCCACTCCCCACTGGTTGGTTATTGTGGGGTAGCTCGCATGGTCCGCCCAGGAGACTACTCTTATGGAGGACATATGCTCTCTACTCATGGGCCATTTAGTAGAAATAGACCGACTGGTCCGTCCAGGATGATACCCTAATGAAGGAATATATGTTCCCCTTTTGATCGATAATCTCGTTCCACCCCGGACCATTTATTGGAGGGGACTCGTCTGGTCCGTCCAGATGCAAACCCCCCCCCCCTAGTGAAAAGGACACATAAAAATATGAAGTGATCACCGTTCCCTACTAACAGAAAGCTTTAGCTTGAAGCACGCTAAGGAAGAGAAAGAAAAAAATAAAAGGAAATCAGGCTAAGTCAGTAACCCCCTGATGAGCTTTTGACTTCACCAAAAATAAGAAACATTAGAAACAGTTCGTAATAAGAAATGTAAAATGGCGAAAAGATTTGATAGCAGAACATAGCCGCGAGGTAGCTAGGCTTCACTGCCTGTTCCTGCTCGCAACATGTCAGCCTCATTGCCCGCCCCGCCCAAATAACGGTCAAATGAAATAGAAACAACTCAATAGGTACCTACCCCCATTCCGGAAACTCCCGAAGTGCAACAGGTCCGCAGTTACGCCCATCCGGAAGGCGAGGCCTCGAGGCACGAGGGGCCCGCCTGACCACGGTCGGGAGGAGATGATGTTGGGCAGGCGGTCCAAAGAATGGCAGAGTCCTCTCCTTCTCTCCTCTTCCGCTGCCCTGCAGGCCACGGGGGGGGGGGGCTGTCTTGCCTCAGCCACCGACCACCCCCCCCCTTCTGTCTCTCGCCTGGTCCGACCCACGAAGAAGGCAGAAGCCGAAGGCGAGAATGGCGGCGAATCAAGTAGTCCCGCCACATTTCAAATTCGCCGCATGCCATCGCCTGCTTGTCAAAGGCCGAAGCCAAGGCGAAAACGGCGGCAAATCAAGTAGTCCTGCCAGATGCCAAATTCACCGCATGCCGCCGCCTGCATAGGTACAGGCAACCCTGCCACATTTCAAGCTCCCCGGAGAGTTGGAGGTAGTCCCGCCACATGTCAGAAAAGTGGGGGGGGGGGGGCTGTCTTGCCTCAGCCGCCGACCACCCCCCCCCCATCATCAATGGCTGGCATGGCCGATATCGAAGACGACGGAGCCGAGGAACGGCGCGGGGTCGCTGGAAGGGGGAGGCGGCGCGAACGACCCTCCCCCACCTCCCTCCAGGTGGAGGCTTCCAGCGACACCCCACTGCTCTTACTTAAAGAGGGTCAACATCATAAAGCGGTCTTCTGCCCAGGACGGGCACACGTTCCATGCCTTCTCCCCTCAACCTTGAAGATTCTATAAGAGCCGGGGGGCCCCCGACCCCCTGCATGGGTGCCCCCGCCCCCTTCACCGGGAACCACGACATCGGTGCAACTCCTGCCGGCACCAGCCTCGGATTAGAAATGGCTAAAATGCAGCCACGGCACAGACTTGTTCAGTTCCGGAGGAACACCAGGATGACCCGGTAGGAAAATTGTTGCCGCCCTTCCCACTCTTTGACTCATGGTCCATATTGTTAGACTGTTAACCTTATAGCACAAAACTTTTTGAATTCCCAACGGAAGGCTCTGGGCCAACCATGCAAGACTAGAGACATCCTGACTGTGCTGGAACTCGCCTGACCCCACCCAAAATGGCGCTGACACAAAATGAGACTTTTTGAACGAACTTTATTATACCATGACCATGCAATTTTTTTACCCCGAGATATATATATAACGTTTTGGATAATGAAAGTAGATATGAAGGATATTGAGCATGTGCTTGGACAATGAATTGACTTAGGGTGGGTACTGATTATGAGTTGGAAAATAAATTGGTGTAATTTAGATAAAGAATGAGTATTGGATAATGAATTATGAATTAATTAAAATGAATTTTTTGACATGCATCATGTTTGCTCTGTAAGGTAATTTTAATACGATTTCATTTGCACTGCTGCACTTTATGCAATGAACTGCCACCAATTTCGTTTATTAAAAGTATTTTGAAGAAGAAAGCATGGTCGTTGCAGTTGCATTAATGAGTTTTGTAATGCCTTACTACTGTGAGCGAAGAGTAAGTATGATGAAGGATGTAGATCAAAAGGAATCAGATATTTGGCAGCTACCTTATGTGCCACAAGCAATCGGAAAAGTGTTTCAGATACCCTTAAAAATGACACCACAGAAAATGCCTTCTGACCGTCACCCTTGCACCCGATAAAGACGGGTACGACCAAGTAGCTCATGTAGATACTCAGATCGTCAATGATTATCTATATGACACCACTGGTCCCTCTGGGCTGAAATGCCGAGATGGCAAGGGAATGCAGTATGAGGAGATCGGGCGAGTATATGGTGGGTAAAAAGATTTTCGAACTACTGCATGATGATGTGCTTTGAATGCTGCCCCCCCACCCCTTCTTCCTCCCTTCTGCAGGTCCCGTCAGAACGTCGACTGAAGTATGGAAGAGCGACGGTCGGACCACCGACGAAAAAGGGGAAAGGGGAAATATGTGTTTAGTCGTTATAACAGATAAACTTTTTAAAGACGTAGGCTTAACATGACTGTTCCTCCTTAGGACATAGCGACTGAGAGGATGGACTGACATAGAAACTGGACAAGTACTGAATGACGAAAAATTGACTAGAAATGACGTGTTAAATAATGTAACTGGACGTTTGACTAGGTAGGGAAAGGACAAAGAAAAATTATACAGGTAAGGGTTGCCACGGCACCACCCGTCTAGGAAGTTAGAAATATTGCTGATGTTCAAAATGCACTACCCCCTTTCTCACACTCTTATAGATATAGCCAAGCTGTCCGACTGTTCTCCCGATCAATACTTGCCGTTGCCTCAGCCTGGAGAACTTCCCACCACAGGAGGGAACAGAAAAATGGCTTAAGATCCAACCATGGGTAACTAGCACGACCAGGTTAATTACTGATCGACCAGCCGAGGTGTGAGTATTGGTAATTGGGAACGCTCGCAGGCGTGACAAGCGAGAAGGGAAAGGGGGGAAGGGTAGAAAGAGCAAGCACATAGATAGAACAGGATAGTAAAGATACGTAGGATATATATATATAAATAGATCATGTAAACTAACAATTGTTTCCTGTCTTGTCGTGAATGTCTTGTATACGTATAATATATGCGCCGTCTTCCCCGTCTGAGTTTGTGTGTGTAAATGTACGAATTTATGTCTTCCCTCTGTCTGTATCTACATGTTATCTAACCTTTGCTGTTCTGTGTTGTGAGCGCACTAAATGACCTATTTTTGTACACGTCTCTCTCTCTCTCTTTCCCTCTCCCTCTCCCTCTCTCTCTCACTCTCACTCTCTCTCCTTACATGTCATACGTGTACCGAATGGCTCGTTTAGATTGCGGACGACTCTCACTCTCTATGAGAGTCTCCTTATTTTCTCTCCCTCTTTTTGGTAAAATTGTGCCCCACCGGCACCAGTCTGATTTGATACATATTGAACGCGAAGGTGTTCAGCGAAATTGACCGAAACTAAAATGATTGTATCTCGCCATATTACTGCCTCTCCTTTCTGCAAAAATGAGTGAACTTGAATTGGCTGAGAAGGAAAGGACAGGTAAGACGACTAAAGTCCCCCAAATCTGGCCATCTTATAGGGGAACTGTCTGTCAATGGCACCTTATGTCTGTTTTTCAGAGACGAACGCCAACGTCCAGATTGAACACCCAACGCCCGGATTGCCCCACCCTCTTTTGCACCCCAGCGCAAGCGCCCGAAGCATCCCCGCCCCATTTTTGATAAACCCTAATTGCTGTCCCGAATATAAACTTGATACACATGAGTAGCTGTTGACCCTCGAGAAGACCCTGTTTTACCTGACTCTCGATAATGGCACACCCGCCCTGTTCGAAAAGGTTAGCCAGTCCTGATGGGAAATGCTCTGTAAAATGCTGAATATGATGTAATGCACAGTTGATGGGAACCTCACTTGATTTATAAATGAGACGATGAATAGGTCTGCCATGAGCCCAGTAGGAATACTGACACATGCACTGCTTGGTAATGGACCTCTGACTGTGACCAATGAGCGTATCTCCCAAATGCGTAGAATTGAGGGAGGAATTCACATGCGTAGATATCTTCTTTTTGCCATTTCACTGAAACCTTGTCTTGTACCTATTCAAAGATTCACGATCACCGAAGGAGATGGGTCAGAAGTGACGTACAGCCCGGCTGCGGATCTTGGGACTCGTGTGACCTCGACCGAAGGTGGAGCCGCAGAGCAACAGGATACGGGACGAGACCGCAATTTCAACGTGGAAAATGAAAAACGGTGGGCCGCCTCGAAGCCCCCGCCTGCTAACCCACGTGTGCCTGGAGTCTCCGTCCCCCTTCCTTGAGCCCGATGGATGGGCCTGCCTGCTTGTTATCCTTTGCTCCCTTGGTCCCTTTTGTGTGTCCCAGGAACTCTGACCCAACTCCACCCTCTCACCTATCGACTATTTGAACCACACTCACCCTCTTTTCCACGTGACTTTTTGCCAAGGGAAAGAACCACATTCCACTGGGAATAGGGTGCTGCCATAGAACTGTGGGTGCCGAGCATAAGGCGCCACCAACCGGATTGTTTAGGGAACAGGACTGTGGTCTAACAGCAGAGGACTGACCGCACCCTGCAACGCGTAAGGATAAGAACCGAGCTGGACCTATAGCTCCACCGCCGGTGCTCAACAGCGCCAACGAAAGTACTCGGACCAGAGCCTACCAGTGATGGCTCACTGACAAAAAGACACTGGGACGAAGGAGTATTGTGTATTGAACTGAATTCCGCTCTCAACTGCCTGGTCAGAGCTGTTCATTGGTCACATTTTTAAGTCAGAAAGATTTTTGCTATGTAGTGCGTTTAATTGCTAGGAACTCAGCGAAAATGCAATTTCCTATGTACTGCATCCTGCCTATCACCTTAACTGTCTATGATTGTGCGTCAAATGTTAGTATCGCCAAAATGCTAATTCTTCAATGATGCCTGTCTACCTGTAAATTCGTCAATTGCAAAAATGATTGCTGTCATGTAAAAAGGGGCGACTGTGAAAGTTGAAGAAATTGATGTACATAGACAGCATTCATCCCCCTTCTTCTCCCACTCCTCTCCCTGTGAGCACCATGAATACCGTTGACTATTGACCGTATCACTCTGCCAGAAGGAGCCTCTACCCCTGTGCATATGTACAGCCAGTTTAGGCACCATGGCCTTTTTACCCATTAGGATCTCTGGTTTCCCTCCTGCGCGTATCTTGCACCCCCTCTCACATGTATAGACCATGAAACCCTTTCCCTCTGCGCGATCCTGATGTGAAAGGTAACCCTCCTGCTTGACCCGGGCCTTCCCCATTTTCCCTCTCGCAGAAGCATCCTTCGCCTCAGCTGACGCAGCCCCCCCCCCCGTTGTATCTGACTGCCCCTGTTCTCTCATGTACAGGTCATAAGATCTCTCTCTCTCTCTCTCTCTCTCTCTCTCTCTCTCTGCGCGACCCCGGCCCTGCACGCACCCTGACCCCCCCCTTTCTCCTCACATGAACAAGTCATAAACCCTCTTCTTACGCAAAGCCCTGTCCTTGAGGGTCACGGCCGCGCCTGACCAGCACCTCCTTCCCTTCCATGAATGCCCCTCTGTTGACAAGCCTTCCCTCCGCACTCGATTGTCCACGCGGCATTAATACCACTCCTTTGATGACCCTTTCCCCCCCGAGTCCAGCTGACCACACATGTCCGAGGCCATCGCCTGAGCCAGGAGATACCATTTACTGCCCTTATTGTATGAAGTCGCTCCTCTTCAAAGGATCCTCTATTGGTCTTAGCCACCCCACCCCTTGGGCTATGATCAGGCGTACACACCCTACAAAACACTCAGTTGCGTGATTGCCCTCCCCTCTTATCAGCAGGTCAAGGGTCCCCATTGTGAATGTATATGGGTAGGATCACCACGAGGATTATAGGGATGTCTTTCCTTTTGCGTCACACCGTCCTGATTGTGTTATCCTGTGTTCTGTAGAGTATAAAAAGCCAGAGTCTCAGCTCACTTGTTAGAGCACCTCCCGAAAGACACTGTGTTTCGTGTCCGAAATGACATGCTCTCCTCATGAGAAATAAACTCTGTTCTTGATTCCTGCTTCCAGCGCCCGTCTCTTTATTTTGGTAATTACTCAACATGGGAACTAAGAGGCGGTTTGCGCCAGCAGCCTGGGCATCGATAGGAATATGGTCACGTTTTCCACATACGATTCAAAAGATTCAATACAGGACATCACTTTTACTTATTGAGAAATAGCCTGATTTAAAATGATCAAGCAAACATATTTTCTTTGCATTAGTATGTTATATTTTTGAGTCCTTTATAAGGGCAATTACAGCTAACAAAATAGACAATGTAAATAATATCATTGCACGCATATGTGTTGTTATGATATGTTGTGTGTATTTGTAAAGCAAACTATCACCAGCAAGGGTGTCCTGCCACTGAACAGACGTGTGTCTAGCCCTGCCTATGATAGGTGCATAATTGAAAAGCCAGGTATTCAGCCTCTTGTCGAATTAAAGAAGAGAGGAGGCGGCTCTGTTGTGGAGTGGGACGTCATTCCATGCTTTAGGAGTGATGTAAGAGAGCACCCGTCCTCCTGATCTGGTTCCTTGTATGTGTGGAATGTGTACTATTAGGAGTCCTGCAAAGTGGAGGTGTTTGGGTGGTTGGTGGAAATAGATGTGACTGTTCGGGTAGGAGGGGCCTGAGTTGTGTTGTCTTGAATGTGTGTGTGAGAGGAGTTTGAATTGAGTGTGTCTGTTTATCGGGAGCCAGTGTAAATTCCCTAAGGTGTGGTGTGATGTAGGTTCTGTGTAAGAGATTGAGAATGAGTATCACTGCCAAGTTCTGGGTGGTTTGAAGTCTTCCAGTGAGCTGCTTTGTAATCCCGGCATACAGGGTGTTTCCACAATCATATGGTGCGAGGGACAGTTTTTCTAGTGTTGCTTAAGAGCCATTTGAACATCTTCCTTCTTCTTCAGGGTGTGGAAGCAGGAAGCAGTGAAAGCGTTGACTTGTGCGGTCATGTCCAGTTTGCGTTGATTATTCCGAGGTTCCTGTCTGAGTTGTGGGTGTGGGTCTGAGTGATTCGGTCAATAGTTAGAGTACTATGCTTAGGTGTTCTTGCAGAAGATCAATACTCCTGTCCTGTCGGGGTTGAGCTTGAGACAGTACGCTTTCATCTAGTAAGCGACTTCGGTCTTGCAGGCATGAACTTGTTTCTTGGGTTGGGGTCTTGTCCAAGAAGGAAGTATGAGTTGCATGTCATCTGGCTAGGAGAGGATGTTAACACCATGTGTGAATGATGTTGTCCACAGGGTTCACGTATGCATTGAAGAGGGTGGGGCTGAGTGATGAGCCTCGCAATATGTATTGCAATGTTTTTACCTGAGGTATGAATGCAAAGGAGGTATGATGAGGGTATGACAGCCCTTCCAATGTTGAAGTGACATTGTTGCACATTGTCTATGCTAATTGTTCAAACATCTACTTTTTTAGGACTTGTTCCTTGAGTTGCAGCTCCAGGAAGAGCGGCTTGAGTGTTCAGTGCAGGATTGTCAATGCTTTCAAAATGAATAAAAAAGTGGTTTATTCAGCGTTCTTCAGTTTCTGTGTTCCTTCATTCCTGGATCTTTTGCATAGACTATCAAACACTTTAAGTGTGTATTCCATGGGACAAGCTTGGCATCTCACCTCAAAGAAGCTGCTCATATGACCGGAGCCCCACCAGTAGTTTGGTGAACCTGGGTCCTGTACATAAGTGTGTGTATTTTACTGGAATAGATAATCCATGCATCTGTACTTCAGGCACATAGGGGCAGATTTATGAGGCTGTTGCGCCTCTTTGCACCGCAATTGCATCACTTTATTTGACGCAACTGCGGCGCAAACAATGCGCCCTATTTACAACGTGACGCATCTAGGAGATGCGTCACGTTGTAAAGCACTGCGCCATAAGGAGGCGTTCCTGCGCAGGGGGGGCGTTCCTGCGCAGGAACGCCTCCTGAAAGTGGCTGAGTGAAATCTATGAGATTTCACTCAGTCACTTTCAGGGCAATGCTGCGTCAAAACCCTGCGCCTGCTTAAAGCAGGAGTAGGTCTTGACGCAGCATTTTGCAGATGGTGTACCCCCGAGCCTTGCTGGAGCTGCGTCGCCACATTTCCGGCACAGATGCGTCACCATGGTGCGCCGCATTATAAATGTGGCGCACCATGGGTGGCGGAGCTGTGGCGCACTGTGGCGCATGTTAACTGGGGCATCCCTGGGGATGCGCCAGTTAACATAAATCTGCCCCTTAGTGTTTGCCTAGGCCACTACGATATGATGTACTCCATCACTCAGAGAAATGGGAAATTAGATCATAGACACATGGATTGAGAATGATTGTTATACCTAGATAGTTACAAAACTGCATTTTCTTTGCTGAAACATGGCAACTAAGGGGTCGATTACGATGGCGGACCGCCACTGACAGCCTGTTGGTGGTGGTCCCACCGCCATCGGAACTTTGTAATATGGTTGCCAGAAACACCGACTGCCATGCATCCGATGGGCTCCTTGAGCCCACCTGTGAGTTGGAGGGACATACAAACCCTACAATGTTGGCGGTGCCAGCCAGGCACCGCCGTAAGGGTTATGATGTCCCTTTCTGCCAGTCTTTTCATGGCGGGTAATCCGGCATAAAAAAGCAGTTGGAAAGGGACTTTTGGGGCACGCAGCAGGCCCCCTTTGCCCTAAACTGTAGGTTGTAGGGGGCACCCATGGTGCCCTCCTGCCTACATATCCCTTCACCATATGGCAGGCACTTCATGGTGCCTGCCACGTCGTGCAAGGATATGTAATGTATCCCCTTATTGCACTGTGGTGTGTTTTGCAGCCAGCAGCACCCGCTGTAATTCAAAAGATAGGCATTGCGACCGCCGTGGTGGCAGTTGCACCATAATGCCTCTGTCAGAACCGCCGACAGCGTGTCGGACGGTCCCGTGAATGTTGGGGTGGCGGGTGAACGAAAGTCTGCACGCCATCCTAATCAGCCCCTAAGTTATGCGCTTGACTAGTATGTAAGACCAATATCAAGCAATATGATTGTTGCATTATTAAGGATGAACTTCTGCCATAAGATACTTCTATTATATTGCTCAATACCTAAAGATGGTTGTTTCTCTTATTTTCTCCTTACTGCTTTTTGTAGTACCAGCAGGAGTTTCAGTAAAACACATATACAGTACAGGATTAGATTAAGGTTAGCAGGTGACAAAGTACACAACTTTCACTCATAGTCACAATAGACCTTTTACAATTGCAGACCTGATTAGTAGAGTTCAATCAATCAATCATGGAATTGTAAGCGCGCTACTCACCCGTGATGGTCTCAAGGCGCCAGTGGTGGCTGGTGACATTTGAAAGTGGTGGGGCGTAAATACTGCACTGTGGCGAGCGAGTGTAGCGCGCAATCCTCAACCACCTAAGGAGGGTTCAGAATTTTGTAAAATAACCATGTTTTAAGACTTACAAAACAGACACAAGTGTGTGCATGTGTGTTTTAGTCTGGGCGAATATTTTAAAACCCCAGATGAAATCCGAGCGACACCTTTCCATTCCCATCTGAAGGCTCCTGTACCCAACTATTTATTAAACAATCCATTTATTAGGGGAGATGTAACACCCCAACCTCCCCTCCCTGAAGCTACGCCCCTGTGTGCACTATTCTTTATCTCGCCTCTGTCATGCTGCATCTGCCACAGTGGTGGCTGGTGACATTTGAAAGTGGTGAGGCGTAAATACTGCACTGTGGCGAGCGAGTGTAGCGCGCAATCCTCAACCACCTAAGGAGGGTTCAGAATTTTGTAAAATAACCATGTTTTAAGACTTACAAAACAGACACAAGTGTGTGCATGTGTGTTTTAGTCTGGGCGAATATTTTAAAACCCCAGATGAAATCCGAGCGACACCTTTCCATTCCCATCTGAAGGCTCCTGTACCCAACTATTTATTAAACAATACATTTATTAGGGGAGGTGTAACACCCCAACCTCCCCTCCCTGAAGCTACGCCCCTGTGTGCACTATTCTTTATCTCGCCTCTGTCATGCTGCATCTGCCACCCCTCTCTTTCTCATGCTTTTTTAATGTATTGTAATGATTTTTAATAATTGAAAACAATAAATTTTGACTTGACTTGCCTTGACTTGACTCTCTCATGATGTGCCTTTGAGAGAGCCCTATGCCTGCTTTCTGAGTCTGCCCCATGGCTGTGGGTATTGATGGCTGAGCCTGGCAGAGGTGCTGACTGCCCTATTTCAGGAAGGGTCCGGCCCTGGGGAGTAGGGCAGTACTGTGCCTAGGGATGACGTCAAGACGTTGCCCACTGGTGTTGTGTAAGGCTCAGATTGAAGCCAACACGTGTCTCTGGTCAAGGGTGGCAGCCTGCACGGATCTGAATTTAAATGTCCTCCTGGCAATATAGCAAAGTCAAAATAAAGACCACCAACATACTCCGAAAATAACTACATTTACCTTCTAGGCACATAGATTTAGACAATAATAGATCTAAACTTAGCTACACCTACCTTCACGGTATTCTGGAAGAGGGTAATTTTGCCAGGACATTTTGACAGGTTGATATTCTTTGCCTTACTTCTCTGACATTCAGACATTTGAGTAGGAGCAATGAAAGCTGAAGTCAGTCAATAGAAAAGTCAAATGAAAAAGAAATGCCCTTTTTGAGACGCTGCCTTTTGGTAAATCCATTTTAAATTGCTTTCATGTGGCTGATGCCCCTGTGATTGTGTGTGTGAGTATGTTGTGTTGGGCTTTGTGTGCTGCTCTGTCTGCATAATTGACCCCCGGATGCTACTTTTTCTCCGACTTCTCTGGAGCTGTCTCTGTGTATGGATGCTCCGAGACTGCTGCGTGTGTGGCTGCTCTGAGACTGGTACGTGTGTGGCTCCTCTGAGACCAGACCTCCTCTTTGTGTGGCTGCTGTGAGACGGTTGGGTGCGGCTGCTCCGAGGCTGACTGTATGTTCTGCAGCTCTGAGACTGGCTGTGCGTGACTGCTCCGAGAATGCTTCTGTGTGCGCTGCTCCTCTGAGACCGGTGTGCAGTTTGCTGGGAATAGCTCAGCTCCTCGAAGACTGCCTATGAATGTGGATGCTCTGAAACTCCTCTGGGGACGGCAGCTCCTATACTGTCCTTGTCTGCCTGCTTAGAGACTGTGCCTGTGCGCGGCTGCCTGGGAGCGTCCTCTCTGCGAGGCAGCTTAGAGACAGCCTCCTTATGCAGATGTTAGTAGGCGGCCTCCCTTAGCAGTTAGTTAGAGACTGCCTCAGTAGGTGTCTGCTTTAAAACTGACACTCTATGCT
Organism: Lissotriton vulgaris; assembly: GCF_964263255.1. Lineage (NCBI taxonomy): Eukaryota > Metazoa > Chordata > Amphibia > Caudata > Salamandridae > Lissotriton > Lissotriton vulgaris. The sequence continues at coordinate 16,383 of NW_028249128.1, forward strand.
GGTGCATTGCGATTGCTCTTGCTCCTCTGCCTGTCCCGCGTCGCATCACGTCTCCAAGTCCTCTCGTGGCAAATCATGTGACTGGGGCAGATACTCAGCTGTATCCTGCCATTTGACAGGGCATGGGGCGACCATACGTCACCGCCCGAGCAGGATCCTATCTTTAGACTCCTGTACTACATTAGGCATGCGCAGCATGCCTAATGTAATGTCAATGGAGTCGGGGGCTGAAATTAAAAGCGCCCCTCGCAGATGCGCAGTCGGAGTCCAGTTCTGGACTCCTGCTGCTCTCGCCTGCGTGCGTGCACGTTTATTGTTGAAGGACTGACTGTGCTCATGCGCACTTGAGGCTCTGAAGCAGCTGCCAGCACAGGCCAGGAAATGTAAACAGACGAATTGTGTCTGCTGTCTGTTTACATTTCCTGCTGCCCGTGGGCAGTTTTTCTTGTTGAATCTGCTAAGTAGGGCGCTGCCCCGACGCCCCTATGGACCAGCCGCCCCTGCAAGGCGCTGAGGGGGTAGGGGGTCTGCAGATCTCTTTACCCGAAGAGCCAGGTCTTGAGGGTCTTCCTGAAGGTGTTCAGGGAGGGGGCGCGTCTGATGTCTTCCAGTAGCTCGTTCCAGGCCTTGGCTACAATGTGAGAGAAGGATCTTCTGCCTGCTCCTGCTCAGTGGATGCGCGGGGTTTCGGCCAGTGCGAGGTTGGAAGATCGGAGGTTTCTTTTGGGTACGTGGAAGTTGATTCTGTCGTTTAGGTATTTGGGTCCCTTGTTGTGTAGACATTTGTAGGTGTGAGTTAGGATTTTGAAAGTGACTCTTTTCTCCACAGGGACCTAGTGGAGGCTTCGTAGGTGTTGACTGGTGTGTTCGTGTCTGGGGGTGGCGAGGACGAGTCTGGAGGCGGTGTTCTGTATTGTTTGGTGTTTGCAGAGTAGGGACTTGTTGATGCCGGCGTAAAGTGAATTTCCATAGTCCAGCCTGCTGGTGATGAGTGAATGGGTGACAGTCTTCCTTGACTCAGGGGGGATCCACTTGAAGGTCTTGCCGACGGTGTTGAAGCAGCTGAAGGTGACGCCGTTGACCTGTCGGTTCATGGTGACTGATGAGTCGAGTACAATGCTGAAGTTCTTGGCGTGGTCTGAGGGGGTAGGTGGGCTTCTGAGGGTGGCCGGACACCAGGTGCTGTCCGATGCAGAAGGGGTGGTACCGCAGAGGAGGACTTCTGTCTTCTCTGCGTTGAGCTTCAAGCAGCTGTTGTTCAGACTGCGACGTCTTGCAACACATTGATACCCAGAATCAGTTACGGATTTGGAGGATAAAAAAAGATCAGTGGAAACAGGAAAAAGGTCATAAATTATAATATAATACATATATATTTTTATCGAAATAAGATTATCTGAGAGCTGCAGCTCTGTTCACCCTTCATTCTAAGCTTTTAAAGGACTCTGAAATCATGCACAATTTTCGCTCCCGTTTTCAGAATTTTAATTCGGGGGGTATTTCCTCCAAGTTTTACTTGGAGCAATTTGCACTGGAAAATAGAACCTATTTTCAAGTTTTATCATTTGGAAAGGAGCAAACACTACATTCCACAGTCCGCTGTAGAGGGTCTTGAGGGGTGGACGAATTGCAAGGTGCAGTTCTAGTTTTCTCTGGACAGTTCTACATCTTTGTAGTTCTGAGAACTTTATAGTTGACCAGAAAATGTGTGGAAATGCCACGGCTATGTACTAGTGCTTTAATTGCAGATTTTACTATAATATGTTATTCATCTTCAGAAAAAGTCTTTATGTATATTGTTCTACTTATTTTAAGTCTGGATTTAAACCATTCAGACTAGTAATGCAAGAATGGTTATGGTTAAATTCACCGCACAAAGGTCCTCCACTCCCAGGGCTAACCGTCCAGAGAAACACCCTGAGGTTTAAATGGGGTCTAGTGTCACCCAGTAAATCAACACCTAATCTTTCACTTAGTCAGCTCAAAATGTCACGTACAAGTATGGTTAAAACCATCATGGCCTCCCTGTACTTTATTACTGCCTTATTAATGTTAAAAATATCAGTACTTTGGCATACAAAAAGTGTGCTAAATGTGTGGTAATCCACTTACTGTATGTGTTACACTAGTTTTGTGCACTTCTGAAGTTTTCTAAATGATGGCTTCTAAATTTACTAACTTTGGTATTCAATGTCTGATGTTTTTGTGTCTGCAGCCACACTAAGATCCTGAGGGAAAACAATCCGTACAGAACAAACGACTGCAAACCAAATGGCCTCTGGTCACTTCCCTGCTGGTCTGTGGTCTTGCCTGTTCTATTAGGCTAGATGGGACTTGGTGTTTTTATGGAAAGTTCAATGGTAGGAATCATTATCTCTCTGGCTTACTGAAAAAGTAACCAACTGTGAAAGGCATTCATACAACTACAACCACTCAGAAAGTCCTATTGACTTCACACAGCGTATAAGTGGCACAGTCCAAGGGCCAGCAAACCCTCTGCAGCCAGGCCATGGACAGAGAAGCTGTCCAGCTCAAAGTCATCTATCTAGTCTGTTGAAACACATTGAGCTGGTTGGCGGGGTTTCCCCTGAAGACAAGTAGGAGTCTGTTGGATGTTTTGTGTGACAGGTCTTACAGCTAGAAGTTTGCAGTTAGAATCAAAGTCATTGAAAACTCAGCAACCCCAAGAGGTATGCTATATTACTATTTTAGCTTTCACACACTTCTATCCATCGCATAGTGCTACTGGAAGAGCACAATGAGCTTGTACCAATTAGAGCATTCCATGTTTGATCATTAGCCAGTGTAATTGGACAGTCTTCGGCCATGATCACTCCTCTGTGCGCCCCAAATTTGGATTTGCTGCTTTATTGAAGTGATTCAAAGCTCTGCAGAACAGGGCGGACTGGCCACTCTGTTGCTCTGGCATTTTCCTGGTGGGTTGCAGGCGAGAGGGCTTCTCAGAGATTGATGGGCTGCCATGACCCAACCATGTAAGATCCTATCACACCAGTCTGGTAGTGTCCATCTGATGTGTAGGGCCGGGTTGAACATCTGGCAAGAGTTGGATACCAATCTTTTAGCTTGGTCATTTATTTGCGGCTTTTTCAATAGTTTATTGTTAGGCAACTGCCAGGCCTTCAACAACATAAAAATTGCCCAAAAGTATTTTTTTAATCTTAAGGAAGCACACATTGCCATAGTAATTACTAGCAGTGCAGGGAACTACTTTGTGGGCGGATGTGCTCCTAGTGAAAGAGCACAATGGCATCATACACAGCAACATTAGCCAATAGTTGAAGTGGGGTGACCCATTTCCCCTTACTTTGTGCTGTAGTGGGTGGAAGAAAAATGTTAATAACACACAACAAACCAATGGATGAGGAGGGCTGGCTGAAAGCCGCCATAAACAAGGATATATTCAAGAGGTAATGGCTAATGCCAGACCTTAAGAAAAGCTGATCCTGAAGAAGACTCAGCACACTAAAAGTACCTTTTGAAAAAGAGGTGCTGGAGAAGCCAAGTCCTACTCCAGGGATAATCACTGAGCAAGAGAGACTAAAGGTAGCAGGCATGGTCCACAAAGTTATTCAGACATGTACCTTAGACTTACATGCACAAATAGACTTTTTATTGGTTATAAGAAGCTTTTGCATTCACAAAACATTGCTTTCAATTCGTCAAATGATTTATCAAACATATTTTTTTCCTGTAATTAAATCTTCCATCATGGTTAGAGAGACAGGCCATTTTGGAGCAGGAATACCATGAAAGTTGAGAACACTCAAGTTTGATCGGCCATTGGACATAAGCAGAAACCTTTGATGTTATCTGGCAGCGACCACTCACCCTCTGTTTGCACATTCAATGGGCAAGAAGTCACTGAGAGAGCCCGATGGTATTTACGCATGTACTCAATTCTTTTAGGTGAAGCAGAGCACCTGCTCGGTAGAAAGTTTTTAATTGTATTTGAAATTACTCTGCATAACGTTTATGCTTTTTCGGCCTGTAGCATATTTTTAATTTTTCTGTGCAGGTCTATTTCTGTGGTTCAGCCTGTAGGCCAATGTCCATCCACCCTACTTTCTGCCAGCTTTTAACAATCCTGCGCTTCACCGTCGCTTCTCCTACATGAACTATGTGAAGTGTCTCTTCTGCTTTAATCCAGCTAACTCCTGTGTGATCTTCCCCACATCCTGAATCCCAAGCATCCGTAGACTTGCATAGGTTGTCCAATCCACTTTTCCTGGAAAGTGCTGAGAGGTTAAGGGTGTCGTTCTGCGTCTCTCTTTTACCCTGTGTCAGCTAAGTAGAGAAGAGGGCACGAACCCCTGCCACCTGCCTACCCTGGACGCCCGCCTCTTATGTAATCCTACTAGATCCTGCCACTGGTTTAGTCAACAACCCATCCTCACCACGGCCCAGTGTCACCCACTGCTATGTGGTGCTCCTGTGTCTTCCTTTGTGGCTCCTCTTAGTGCAGTTATCTGATTGCATAATGCCCAATTCCATGGGTTGTTCCACCTCCGCTACTGGGTGGACTTCTCTGAGCATCTACAATTAATTAACTGCATATGCCTATTCCACTAGATTGCTCCTTGGTCCTGCCTTCACATGGCATATTGGCAATAGCATTATAGCATAATCAATAACTAGTTGTGTATTGCCCATTCCAAAGGTTGTACCACCTCCACTACAGGGTGGACTCCTCAGAGCACTGACAATGAGTTAACTGCATAATGTCCATTCCACTAGATTCAGCTTGGCTACTTCTGCACATGCACATTAGAATAGTCAACCTCTAGTTGTATATTGCCCATTTCTATGGTTTGCTCCACTGCCACGCACGGATGGACCATTCAGAGCATATATATTACCTAATAAACAATGCCCATTCCTGTGTTTTTCTCCATAGCCGCTCACACGTTCACAGAGTTATTACTTTATTACCATCACCTCTGGACTTTCCCAATGCTTCACACTGAAAGAGGTTATCCTGTACGATGCAGACCACTCTAAAGATGTAGCTATCAGCGTGACTGCATCCATTCACACACTTTTTACACATGCATACCGCCAGTAACATGCCCAAGGCAACACGTTTTGAGCATTTTCCACCAAACACTCACAATATGCAAATACTTCCTGTATGGGCCACTCTGCTCTCACACAGTCTCTACTCACCCAGACACACTAATATAATGTTAAGTATCCTAAACCACACCACTTTTCTCTTCTGTTTCACGTCTTGGCACAGCTCAATCAATCAAAGACATTTATAACGGGCACTACTCACCCGGAGGGTCTCAAGGCGCTGGGGGGGGAGAGGGCCGCTACTGCTCGAACAGCCAGGTCTTGAGCTTCTTCCTGAAGGAGAGGTGGTCTTGGGTCAGGCGTAGGGAGGGAGGGAGGGAGTTCCAGGTCTTGGCGGCCAGGTGGGTGAAGGACCTTCCCCCTGTTGTCGCTCTTCGGATGCGGGGGACGGCGGCGAGGGCGTGACTGGTCGATCGGAGATGGCGTTTGGGAGCGTAGAAGTTGAGGCGGCTGTTGAGGTAACTCAGGCCTTGGTTGTGTAGGGCTTAGTGTGCGTGGGTGAGGAGCCGGAAGGCAATTCCCTTGTTGACCGGGAGCCAGTGCAGGTCTCTCAGGTGTCTGGAGATGTGGCTGTGTCCGGGGATGTCGAGGATGAGTCTCGCTGAGGCGTTCTGGATCCGCTGGAGTCTCTTCTGGAGCTTGGCGGTGGTTCCGGCGTAGAGGGCATTGCCGTAGTCCAGACGGCTGGTGACGAGGGCCTGATATGTGCACAAGGTCCTCAGGACAACACCCCTACATGCCACTTGACAGCAGTGCTTTAAATGGGACATTAGAAGTACCAGTACTCTCTAATTAGACTGAGTGGGCAGTTAGGGGCGTGGCTGAAGGTGTGAGCCAGCCATCTAACAATAGCCACATTTTTGTGACGGTGGATCAGAGGTTGGTGAACTTTCAACCATTCAAACAAACATTGCGTAGCACAACAAAAAGTTAAAGATGCAGCAGCGCCGAAAGGGTGTAGTCTCCACAGTTGTAAACTGTCACCACTATGAGACCCACATTCTAATCCTTCTGCTTCTGGAATTGGGCTTGAGAGGGAGTTAGTGCCAGCTTGTCTCTCCCAGCTCTGCCTCTACATAATAATAATAATAATAAATCCACATTTGCAAAGCGCACAATCACCCGCAAGGGTCTCTAGGCGCTGGGTGCCGTCGGGAAGATTAAGCAAGCTATTGCCCAGAGTCACATGGTGCTGGGCTAATCTGCCGCCGGTGCCGGGGATCGAACCGTGATCTGTGGGCAGGTGACAGCGAGCATAGGCACAAACGCAAACATTTAAGAAAATTCAAGTCAGCATTTGACGCAACCTTCAATTCATTTTTTGTTATACATATGGCTGCAGTCCTGTGTAAGTGTTCTGTGCCTCAGCACACTACCTCCTTACTTAGCCAGGTCACTGCCCACTCAGCTTCCAACGCGTACATTAGGAGGCATGGCAAGCATCAGCTTCTATGTCATACGTGCAGGGCCTAATTTTGGGCAGTTTGATATTGCGCAAATTTGGCCCATGGGCATGAGAGCGCTTTAAATGACAATCAGAATATTTGCATAAAGGCACTTTTTTTAAAGTACTGTTGGTTAAGTGAGTGATTATGAATCACAGGATTCGAACCTGCACTTCTGGGAGTACCGGTACTCTCCTTGCTCAAAGAGAAGTTCTGGTACTTAGGGGGAGAAAACTCAGTACTAATGAGTACCAGCCTATTTAAAACACTGCTTGGCAGACACACACACGCTTCGATCAAAAGAACTCTCACGGACCAACCTGCCTCCTATCTGCAAATGCTCGTTTACGCATCACTCAGGTTATAGAGTAATATATAAAATCAACTAAAATACAAAAATTGTTTGTATACATCACTCCAATTGTAAGCCTTTGTCAAGTAAAAACAAACTCTATAATTGTAAACTTTGCGTTCTGAAATTTACTTCCAACATGGGAAGAATTTTATAGGACTAAATAGCCATATTTTGTCAGTCAGGCCATAGAGAACACAACCTGACCCGACTCTGAAGCCATAGGCACATTTTTTGCAATCAGGACAAGCTAAAGGAGAATAAACTGACTTGTTTATCAACACTGCTCTCCATTCTCCCCAAGCGCAGCTCTACAGAATATCACGTGAAGCTCTGGAGACTGTTCAGTTTTGTTTCTATTTCGCACGTCTTCGGCCTTGCCCGAATCCAGGATGTGTTGTCGCGGTCATTTTAGAGCATTGTTGTTATGGCAATGTTGTCCTTAATCGCAGCGCGACAGTACAGACGTCACGCGGCAGACAAACCTTTATCCTTGGGAAATGGCGCGCGAGCCATGTTGACGAGAAGGGCCTTGATTGGACACTTGAGCTAACACGGACTGTGCCAGGCACCCTGCAGCAGTGTGCTAGAGGCGTCCTGCTGCCGCTCCCGGCGGAACACTCCAGGGAAGATCCTTCTAATCTCTCCTCACCTGCACCTTTGCTAAACAGAGGTAACTCCCACCTAACATCGGGCATGTTGGCAGACGTTCCTCGTTTATCTATGAATGAACACTTTCCGGAAACAAACCTTGCCACTGAGGCATTCGTTTATTAGATTTAACTTGGCACCGCAGTTGTTTTGGGTGACTAATCCCTGACAAATGATTTGTTATTGACTAAGGGCAGACTTGATTTCTTATGACAGAATTACGTGTTAAACAAATGTCTTTAAATATTTCATAAACTGCACACATACCCTGCATCAAAATCGAAGGGGCGTATTTACAAGCCCTGAGCAGCCGGCGCGTCACTTTCTTTAACGCACATGGCAGTCACAGCTGCTACCTCCCACCCACAGTGAAGCGGGTGGGGGGTAAGGGGCGGGCAGGAGTTGGGAGAATCGGGTAAAAAAAAATCACTAACCTCCCGGCTGGCGGGCTGGCTGGCCGGCCGGCCGACGCCGCCTCTCATGCGTCCTCTTCCTTCTGTGGAGAAACAGGAAGCGCCAGGGCTCCCATGCTCCCCGCAATGCAGCGTTGTGATTAGTCTGAGCGCCGTGACACAACACTCAGCCAGGGGCTGGATGGGTGGGCATGTTCTCCATGCAGGCTGTAATGAAGCCTGCATGGAGAACAGGGAAAGTGCGCATGACTGTTTTGGGCAGCCCAAGATGGCCGACCAAACACTTAGGAGGGTTGTATCCTCCTCCCCTGCTCTTCGGCCCGTCCCCTCACTCCAGCTGCTGCAGCAGGAGGACAGAATAAAATGATAATAACATTATATTATCATTTAATTTATTCCTTTCCTCTGCTGTATCAAGGCAGTGGGAGGATGCTCCTCCGCCTTAGCGGAGGAGCCGCCACTGGCATATATCTAAGCGTACTGTACGTTCTCAGCTCCTAAATGCTACTATACATACTGCACATTCTTTTATTATTTCCAGACAGAACAATTTGTCACAATGTCCATTTTACTGTATGTAGGGACATTTATTATATAAACAAGCAAAGAAAGTTCAATGACATGAACTGCCGCAATAAACAGAATAGCTTTAACTTCTAAGTATTATATTTAATGATTAGAGTTAAAAATCCAACACATTTTAAATCACCATAAGACTTGGAAAGCCATCTCTCTCAAGAGGAGCAGAGCACAGGAAATTCTTGCAGATTGATGCACCCTCCAGAGGCCCCGGAGGATGGGTTCCTGTGGCCATAACAGCTCTGGAGGGGGGCCGCATGCCCCACACCATAATAAATAAATAAAAGTCCCAGGGGTTGGGGTCCCAGGGGCCCTTGGAGAATAAGGGAGGGGTGTAGGAAGGTGAAATCTGACTGCATGGTTACCTCCGGTGAACAGCCTTTACGACGCGGCTGTTACACCACCGTGCCGTTACAACGCGGTCTTTTCAACGAGGGCGCTGCAGGACAAGGAATTTTTTAATTTACTATCCAACACCTTCCCTACTGTACGTAGGCTGGTGTTGGAATAGTAAATAAAAAAATTCCTAAGTCCGCACCCTCTCCAACGCAAGTCGTGGTAACGGCTTGCGTTGAAAAAACTACGTTGTAACGGCACGCGTTGTAACAGTACACGTCGTAATGCCGTACATCCGGTTACCTCCTCATTTTTCCTGGTGTTTTGCTGGTTTTTGACTGGTCTGACTTGGATCCTGCTAATCAGGACCCCAGTTTATCTGCTTTCTCCCTAAATTGGTTGTTCATGCACATTAAGTACACTCCAGATTGTTTTCTGGGGTACCCTTATAAGTCCCTAGTATATGGTATACTATGTACTCAGGACATAGGTACCCCAGAGGCCTCTCAGGGGCTACAGCATGTATTATGCCACCCCTGGGAGATCAATCAAAATGACACAACAGGTCTTCTACTGCAACCAGTGTAAGGTGGTGCATGCACCCCTTACTTAGATATAGGTTCACTATATCTACCTTATACCACTGTACATATAAACCTAGAAGTTACCCCTATGGCAGGCCTTATCAATCCTGAAGGGAGGGTGTTGGGTTTTGTGTGAGAGGGTGCTCATGCATGGGCAGAGCCCCTCTGCAGTCTTCGGAATCTATTCTTTGGGGTTGTTCTGTGTTACAGCCAACCATATACTCTTAAGTGCATTGTAACCTCGCAGTAAATGCTAACATTAAAACAGCTGCAAGGAAACATGTCGTGTTTGGTGTCAAACTCCTTGGAATCATACCTCCCCGCCAGTTAGGTATGATTCCACCCTCCTAGAGGGAGAAATATGACACTCGGTACCAGCTTTCTCGACCCTGGCATCACAAGATGGATACTGCAAGCCACAAACACGAGTCTGCCCTCCTGCTGCTAGACGAAACTCCGGCAGGGGAAGGCTTGACAATAGGTTTCATGTCACAGGGAGGGGTAACCACCTCCCAGACATGCTTTAGTGTATTGGGGCTGGGTGGGTGCACTCCAAGAGTGCTTTGATGTCTGCACTGGGGGCACATTTGGTGTCCCTGTGCATAGTCCAGCTCAAACCGGTTGCAGGGGAACTGGACAAAGGATTTGGGTGTAGCCACCCCTCTGTCCTGGCCCTCCCATAGGTGGGTCCCCAGAGTTTGTCCCACCCCTTCCTTAGGTATAAAGTAGGAACCCCTTCCTACAGGTCTTTAGATTTCACCTGGACTAAACTCTGCTACAGAAACCAAGTACTTTGACGATCTGCACAACGCTGGACGACTGAAGAATCTTCCATGGAATAAAGGAGTTTCCTGCTAAGCAGGCACCACAACGCATCGGACCGGTTTGCATCTCCGAAGCTCCTGAGGACTACGAAGATTTCTGCAACACAGGAGGTGGGTTCCCAAGGTCTCCGAGGGTGATCTGCCCTCTCAGCAATTCTGAGGCTCCTATTCCTTGTGGGGACCGTGCAACCCGAACCCCTGTGCACGGTGCTCTTTTGCAGCAGCATAGGCTTTTCTGCAACCCCTGAGGCTGTGCTTTGGGCTACTTGTAGTCCTGACCCAGAGCAGTGTTTCCACTGACGATTACCGGCCTACACTCCACGAGTGTTCCGTGGGCTGGAATTTGTGATTCCTCTTGAGGTCCCTTCGTGATTCCTGGTCCATTGGCCTGTGGGACCCTCTGAAGGTAACTTTAACTTTCCATGGGCTTTCCTGATTGCTCGATGTGCACTGACTCTCTATTGCTTAGAGAGTCCCCAGGACCTTGCTGGTCCTTGCCGAAGCTGATTTCCTCTGACCGCATGGGTTGCAGTTGCGAAGGCTTGTTGGTGTTCCATCCGAACAGTTACCTCCCAGCACTCGATATCCTTCATTGGACAGCTCACCTCCAGACTTTGGTCATCGTCGACGTCTCCTTGTCCCTGTGGGGACCAGGAGACGTCGGACTTTGGTTGCGTCAACTCACCTGAAGCACACAACATCGGTGGGCATTCGTTTACCGAGACCCTGGTCACCCTGAAGTGACCCAGGCTCTGTCTCCTCTGCTTTCAGGTTCTTCTCAAGTTCTCATCTCTGATCCAGGCTTGGATCACACCGGACACTTTTCCCCTTCACGGCAGCAGCACTTTGCAGCATCACGCCATTGAAAATGACGAAGATTCCTGACACCATTTGACACCTATACACCAGCTTCCCTGGGTTAGGTAATACAAGTACTCCCGTGCTCTCCTGGGGGCTGGCCTTAGAACCTTCTAAGTTTGAAAGGGTTTGCTTAAAGTCCTCTCCTAAGTGTCCTTAATCTTTAAAATTCCAACTGCAACTTTCCCATAGGATTCTACAGAGCTCGAGGCTGTGTTCTCACACTGCACACATCCCCATGGGTCTCCTGTGTCACTACATTGGGTGGTTCCTTGGGGTCTCAGTGATTCTACATTCTCTAGGCACTGTGTCTAATCAAGTTGTGGTTGTTATATCACGTTTTTTTGTATTTTGTTCGGTCTACCCCTGGAGCCAGATGTGTATTGTACTGTCATTCTAGTACTGTAATATTGTGTGCCTTGTTCTCTAATCTCATAAAGAGGTTAGTAGTGAGTGTTTAGTAATAAAAACATATATTTTTATATACCTTGTGTGGTTCTCCTTCCATTTGGTCATTCAGGAGGTCATAATCTGATTCACATTTCTTCGACACTTAGCCTGAAGGCTGCTCTCTATAGCTACCACTAGGATAGCTTTCAATAAAGGCTGTCTTTAACCTAATCATCAATAAGGGTTGTTTGGACTGGTGCAAGGTGCCCACTATAACTAGCGGACAGCATATACCAAGCCAACTTCTCACAAGGGGGGTCCATACGTCCCCTCCCCTTCTTTTAAAAAAGGCCCATGGGATGAGATTATAACATTAGGTTATAATTTCCACCCACTCAAAATTTACTATAACTCGTGCACCAACGAGTGTTGTGAATTCGCTAGCCAAACTACATGAACTATAAGCCAAACTACACGAACACTGTGCTACCATGCACAGTGTTCTCCTTAATGATGTCATGTGAGATGTCAAGTGTGTCGCTATGAATGGTATGATTTAACGTGGTATAAGTGATGTAATATGGAAGGGTATAAGTTCTGCACGTGGAAGGAGCGAGCTAGGGTTCGCTTTGTTTGGCATGCGAGTTCAAAACACTGTGTGCGTAGGCGCACAAGTTATAGTAAGTTTTGGGTGGGGCAGAATGTATAACTTAAAGCTAGAAATATAACTTTTTAACTTCTAAGGTGTGGGTATAGTTTAAGGTGTTTTTCTATAGAAATAATCAATGGCGTTTTCCTAACTGTAACTAATCCTAAACCTTTGGTTTTTTTAAATTGAAATTGTATGTTTTTTTAAAACTTTTTTTTTAGCATATAATTTTCTTTATTGCAATATTATTACTTTTTCTATTTTTTTTGTAGAGCAGTCATTTTTCTAAATGGTGTTTACACCTAAGAACTATATTATATTTAATTTATGAATTTAGGATATCATGATTAGTTATATTTTTTTAATTGTATATGTGTTTAAGCTGTTTTTGTGAAGCCTTCCGGTACCACGATAGTATCGAGATACTACCTCAGTACTTTTGCTTTTGACAAAAAGCATTTCATTGGCTTAGAACTCTGTCCACTGTAGGGAACAGGGAACAATAGTCTCCTGTTGAGACTATTGTTTTGTTTGGCCATGTTGACCTTCTGAAAAACAATTCAGAAAAACTCTTAAAAAAAGAAGAAAAATAAAGTTCTTTTAAGAGCTAACCAAATTTCTCAAAAGAGAAAGAGCTTTTAGCAATATTAACCAACAGGGAGAGTTGAGCCAGAGCCGAGCCAGGGGCCGGTTCTGGCTCGAAGAGCCTGTGCACGTGCAGAGCATTTCTAATATTTTCCACGTAAATAATGCAGCAGTGTGCTATTCACAAACCGTGGAACTGGCCGCACAGGACTGTTTTTCAATAAGTGCAACTGTGAAACTAAAACAATTGCATAACATAATTTTTTTTAAACTTGTAAATAATGAAAATAAGGAAGAAAGTAAGGAAGGGAAGTGCAAGAAGGGCAGAAAAAGGACCGAAGGCAGAAGTGGAGTTATGGAAGGAAGAGAAAGATTAAAACAAAAAGGAAGAAACCATTAGGAATGGAAGATATACAGAAGGAGCATAAAAGAAATGACTAGCTCAAACACAGATTGCAGCATTTCAAAGGCACTGGTAGTGGTCAGTCATGTGGACACATCTTTTTATGGTGATGAAGAGGACTGTTAGTGTTGATCAACCATAAGTTTAGAGCTACCATCTTACATTGTTTCACACTCAAAGCAAAAGCCTCTTGTTAAATGAAGCTCAAGAGTACATTCCCCGAAAGACTAAAGCTGCCTTCCATCCTTCAAAGATCGGAAAATTGTGGGTCATTAATTTGGGGTAGTATCAACAGGTATCAATTGAAGTAATTTGGATTACCAAACTAGCATTACATTTTGTAATCCAAAATGTATATCTAATTTACAGATGAAAGGCTATATGATGTAAGGCAGCAGCTATCTGGTAAAGGTTGCCATCTGCATTTATTTAATGCAACTTAAAATATTAGGAGAAGGCATGGTACGCTGACACAAGACACAGGGCAACTTCAGAAATTACAAAGTATACCATTTCAGATAAGGGTGGTTTATGTAATCCAGGTACTACACTACATTTCACGAAACAAGATTTTAATGTTGTACACATGTTTCTTAATCCAGTGCTCATGATAATGACAAGCAAGGTGTCTCACACAAGAAACATGAATAGGGTGCCCTAAAAGCATGGAAATGTCACTCAAATGCAATCTGGAAACTTGGCTGTTAAACCAACTACATCCCATTCTGCTGAGGTGAACTGGATAATCCCATTACACTAAACAGCTTGCCTAAGGAGCGTGCTCTCCATTTTTCATTTCTGGTTTCTAACCCTCCCATTGCACTTGAGCCCACATGCATCAAACAGAATTGCATTCGCAAACGGTGCGAATCGCAGATTTCGGACGTTTGCGTATGCAAATCCTGTTTTTGAGATGCATCATTCAAAATGGTATTTTTCTCAATCTGCGAATTCGCAAATGCGTTTGCGATTCCTTATATTCTCGCAATTTTAAGGAATCGCAAAAAAAACTCAAAAATGTGTATGCATCAAAATTCGCACATTGCGTTTTTACAAAGGATTCGCATTTAGGAATCTCTAAAATTAGAAGTACTGGGAGCAGTCGGTAAAATTTTTTTTTTTTTGAGGACACATGTGAAAGCAATTATTTGGGTACTTAAGGGGTTGTCAATGAGCAGCACACCTCTTTGAGGATGGCAGCAGTCATTTTTCTTGCCCGTCGCTGGAGGTTGAGAGCAGCAGGAAGGAGAAGGAGGATGCTCAGTGAAAGGATATTTAGATTGCGGATTACTTTGTTTGGACAGACACAGGCCGAAATCTATGACAAGTATAGGTTGAATGGTGACTCCATAATAGATCTCATTGCGGAATTAGACCCAATATTACGCAGACAAACACGTAGGACCCAAGCCATACCTACCCATGTGCAGGTCTTATGTTGTCTACACCTGTTAGCCTCAGGTTCCTTCCAGGGAGTAATAGCAATTGCTGGGGGGGTTTCACAGAGTGCACTTTCTAGATTTTTCAAAGAATTCCTAAATGCAATGCTGACAAGGATACAACATCACATCTATTTGCCTAGAAATCAACAAGAGTTGTTGGAAACCAAGTTGGACTTCTACAACATGGCCAATTTCCCACATGTCATTGGTTGCATAGATGGAACCCATATTCCCATATGTCCTCCATCTACCAATGAGTATATTTTTCGGAACAGAAAAAACTACCACTCTTTAAACATCCAAGTAACTTGCAATTCCAAAACAATAATCACTGACCTAGTTGCAAGTTTTCCTGGGAGTGCCCATGACTCATATATATTCAAACATAGTGCAATCCATGGGCGACTGTTGTCTGGTGAATTCGGAGATGGATATTTGCTAGGTAAGTCATGCATTACTACTCAAATTACACTGCTCTTACTGTTACATGAAGACTTAAGTGTAATTCCAATATTTGCAACTCTCATAGGAGACAGTGCATATGGTGTGAGAACATATATACTAACTCCATACCTGAATCCATCAACCCAGAAGCAGCAGAACTACAACCATGCCCATATTTCAACTAGAAATGTTGTGGAGCGGACCTTTGGGGTCATGAAGTCTAGGTTCAGGATACTTCACAAAACTGGGGGAGCATTGCAATATCGCCCAGATGTATGCTGCAAAATTGTAGCGACATGTGCCATCCTCCACAACATTGCCACACGGAGAGGCTTGGAACTGGATGCAGAAGACATTCTACCAAATAATGACAACCAGCCTCAACAACCTCATGCAAGAATACGTGGACCTGATGCTGCAGAAGGAAGGCGAAGACGAGCAGAAATCACAGAGCATTATTTTTAAAAAAAAGGTAAGAAACCAGATAATGTCATGTGTTCATAATGATTTTAATTGTAGAAGAAATTAGCAATAATGTCAAACCAATGTTACATGAACGCAAAAGAAGTTGTGAATTAAAGAACATCTAGCTTTCAATTTTCAGCTGCTTAAACCCACTATTGCCAAGTTGTGATGCATTCATCATTTATCACATTCATTTTCGTCCTCTCACACCTAAAGCCTTGCATTTACTACTCTTGACAGATGTAGATGTAGATGAGTGGCCCTGCAGTGTCACATGTCTGGCACTACGTCGGCCAACCACCGTTTCAGTTTTTGATGCTGTAATCACTTCTGCACCATCATTTGCATTGCACCCTTTTGTTGATGGAAACACAGTCACGTTTTCCTGCATCACCTCCTTGGCATTACTTTTGGCAGCCATTTTAACTGACAGGGCCTTGCAGCATTTCTTTAAGTCCTTTTGCATAGACATTGCTGTTGTAATTAGTGTGGTGTTCGTGTTGCATATACGATGTATTGCTCTGGTGTACGTGTGTATACTAGAGTACATCCTCAGGTGCCTATTCGCATTTGCAATGTTCTGTGCCTCCATGGCATCAGACATTCTCTCCATGGCTGTTGCCATGCGCTCAAATTGTGAAGTATTGGCCAAATGTGCATTTTCAAAAACAGAAACCATTCTGACAAGGCTGTCACTCATGGTGCTAATATTGCTTTTGATGTGGCTAAGTTGGCCCTTCATAACCCTGATGTCTTTGCCTTGCAGCCTTTGAACTTTGAGGAGCTTTTTCTCCACCGCACTGGCCTGGCTGTCATCTGGTGTGGACATTGCCTGGTGATCAGGACGTGCTCTTCTCCTGTAAAATTGTCTGAGTCTACTGCGTTGATTTATTATTTTCGTTGCATTACTTCCAACAGGTTCTTGCAAATTGTCCTGTGTATTGATATTTTCATCACTGTCAGACTCTTCCAGTTGTCGTATCCTTTTACATTTTTTCTTTAGAGATACTGTTGGAGAAGGAACATTTTGACTACGGACTGGCATGTCCTCTATGTCTGCATTGACAGTGTTCTCCAAATCTGTGATTTCCATGTCTTGAAATAAATCTACGAATTAAAAAAAAAAAATGTTTGTTTCACATTATTGCAGTTATGTCAATTACCTTCTAACTCAAATAAAATGCTTTTCTTCAATAAAAGAAGCGTGTTCTTTATGTAGCAATTCGACTACTCTTCAGTCCTCTGACTTCGTAAGTCATTTGTGAATGTTTCATTCAAACAAATGTTAAGATTAAACTTCATACGAACTACATCTCCCACAATGCACTGATGCATTGCAGACTCCCATTTATTCCTATGACTCTTTTAGTGTGTGTTTCAGAGAACATGCTGTTATTTAATAATACATTTCTGAGTAGGCAAATGTCTGTGACATATGTTAAGTAATAAAATTTACAGTTACACACTTACCTTGCGAAGTACCAGGCTTTTCAGATGTATCTATGTTGGTCACTCCAACCACTGCTTCAGTAAGCAGGGTCCCCTCAACCATCTCCTCCAGTGGGGTGTTTGGTTTATCCTTTGGGGGTCCACCACCTGTCTTGTTTGCATATTTTATCCTGGATGCAATTTTGTCCTTAGCACGGCTGCGCAAGTCATACCAGCGTTTTTGTAAGTTTGTAATATCTCTGTGGGCAACCCCCACCGCATTCACTTTCGATTGAATGGCCAGCCACAGTTTCCTCTTCACTCCTTCTGGAACCTTCAAGGAATCCTTACCAAAAAGCTGGTCATGCCTCAGAGTGACCTCTTCAATTAAGATTTCAAGTTCCTGGTCACTAAACTTTAATTTTCGCTTCCTTGCTTGCACGTCTTCAACGGCACTTTCCGCAGCCATCTCTCCGTCAAGGGGACACCAAACACACTCCTCCAGTAGCTGAAAGCAGAGCTTCAACTGCCAACCGCCACTCCCAGTTTAAACTGAACTTCAGCTGTGTCTAATCTGTGTACTGGTTTCCTGGGTGTGTCCTCATTGGTATGCATGAAAATGCGAATTCGCATTTTGCGATTTCGCAATGTGCGAAGTCGCACCGGAAAAAATCGCATTTTTCTTGCGATTCGGAGAAAAATGCGAATTTTACCGAATCGCAAAAAAAATGCGAAAAAAATGATGCATACCATTATGCGATTCCTAATCTGCGTTTCGCTAATTTTCGCAAATTAGAGAACGCAAAAAATAACTTTGATGCATGTGGGCATTTATGTACTAATCTCCATATTGTCCCCGTGTTTATTTGGAGTGTGTGGTAGTGTCTTTTCTTTACCATATAAGCATCATGGCACATTCAAAAGACTCACACTTGGAGAAAGTTGAACCATAGCGTTTACCCTCTCCATGGTCTTCTAGGATTTCTAAAACACTAGAATGCATCGTACAAACACTGTCCATGTTGGGTGTGGACAAGGGGACCAGTATCCTCTGTGCAAGGGGAATTCTTTGACTCATACTTACGGTTACAGCTAAATTAACTTGTGATGGTCTAGTCTAGTCATATGATTATAATACCTTCATTGGCTTCATCCCAAATATTTTCAGGGAAAAAAATGGAATTACTCCTGAGGCCGGGCTTACATACCCCACCTGCAAAAAAAAGTAACATTGTAGGGAGTCGCGGCCAATGGCTAATAGGTCAAGGGAGCCATGGGCTGAAAAAGTTTGGGAACCACTGCCTAAAGGGGAAGGGGTCTGCTTGCACCACTCTTCAACCCTCCAGTGGCCCTGGGTAGCCCATCCTTGGGGCCGAAAACAATGTTTATGGGGAGGGGGGATACATAGCCCACCTCCCTAAGCCATCAGAAGCCCCGGCAAGCCCCAGAGAGCACACCCCCTGTGCACCACATATTATGTATGGAGAAAGGTGATGCATGGCCCACCTCCCCGAGCCATCAGATACCCCAGGGAGTCTACCCCAGGGCCAAAATAATTAAAGAAGTGGAAGGGGACCATGTGGCCCTCATCCCTGAGTTATAACATGCCCGGGAAGCCCACTGTCAGGCCAACATTGGTAGAAATGAACAGCCCCCCTCACAAGCCTCTTAATGCCACAGAAAGTCTGCCCGGGCCGATTACTTGAAGGGAGGAGTACCGTGCAGCCCCCTCCCTGAGCCATTAATGTCCCAGGGGACCCCATACCCCAGGGCCAGCCCCGATGCTATGTCCAGGAAATCCACTCCTACACATAGCGATTTGCCTGCCCACACTGGCACGGGCAGGGAAACGTGTGTTTTTGTTTTTGCTTGGCTGGGAATTGACTTTTGATGTGCTTCCGTGCCCGCAGTGATGCAGGTAGGGTAAAAGATCAAAATATTGCTCCAGCATTAGTGGCTGCTCCCTGCAGGTGGGAGAAATGATGGTTTGCACAGTATGCGGGAAGCTGGCTGGGACAGCGGGGGCCTTAATACTCCACCTGAGGCAGTCAGTGAGACTATGTGGGTGCCCTGGGTGACCCAAGGAGGAGGGGCACTACAAAATTTTTGCTGGGCTCTGGGGAATGGGGTATCCTGGGGATGAAATCGGCCTGGGGAGGGGGGCAGCGTGCCACTCTCCTCCTATAAAAATGTTACCAGGCCCTGGGGATGGGGCCAAAATCACCATGGGGTGGGGCTGCATGCCCCCACCTAAAATGTACACTGGGCCCTGGGGGTTGGGTTCCCTGGGGCCAAAACTGGGCCATGGAGGCGAGCCTCGTGCCACCCCAAAAATAATGCTATGGCCGTGGGTCCTCAGGGCCACAATTTATCCCTGGGAGGAGGGCTACATGCCCCCTCTTCCTCAAAAGAACTCTGGCCCTCCAGGCGAAGTCCCCAGGCCTGGGGTGGGGGCCAAGTGTGTCCCACTCCCCTTCATTTAAAAGATTGGCCCTCAGGCTGGGATCCCTGGGCATAACAAGGATAAGGAAAAGGGGTGCCATGCAGTACCCCGCCCCTTTATTTAAATAATTGGACATGGGGGAAGGGGTACCCAGGGCCAATAGCAGCTTGAGAAGGCGGGCCACTCTGACACCCTCCCCTTAAAAAATACAATGCCCTGAGTGTGGGGTCCCCAGAGCCTAATGTGGCTCAGGGAGGAGAGCTGCATGGCCCCCTCCCCTTTATTTTTTTAAATGGCCCTTTGAGATGGGGTCCCCAGGACCTAACAAGGCTCAGGGAGGGGGGAACAAGCGCCCCCCTTCCCTTTAATTAAAAACAAACTGTTCTGGGTGATGGTATCCCCAGAGCCAGGATGTATGGCTAACACCCCCTTTTGCTATGCACAGCATGGGGTTGACTTTATGGAAAGGCGGTCGGATGCAGGGTCTGGTCACAGGCCAGGGCCTACAGCCCTGTGAGGCAGGGATTGCATTTACGTATGGTAATTAAGAATTACTTTGCATTAAAAAACTCTAAAAATTCATTCAAAAAAACAAAGGTTTAGGTAGCATTATAGTTAGGTGTGATAAAAGATCTGTTTCTGTTTAAAATAATGCCTGAAAAGTCACTGAAAAAAAACAAAGGTTAAAGTAATGCTATAGTTAGGAGAATTTTTCAATGACAACATTAACGATTATGACACCACTGATGACATCTCAAATGACATCATTGATAACATCACTGAAGACATCACTTAATGAGTGTACAGTTTATTTTAGTGGCAGGTAATTTCCATATTACGTGTCTACCTAATTTTGTACAGCCTGGGTCCATCTAATGGGTGTAAGTGTTTACAAAACACATGTGCTCCTAATGCAGCATAGGCGTGTAGAGGTACTGAACACATTATAAATCTTTGTATTCAAGAGTAACTCTGTGTGCAGGTGACAGGTGACCTGTGTTCATTATTCTCCACATAAGTTTGGTTGGTTCTGCAGGAAATTATTTCAGCAGGAGAAAGATTCTACATAGTAGATAGTAATGTTTGTAAGCGGCCTTGAGTTAATAGACAGAATCGTGTCAGCATGACAATTTCTACATAACATAGAAGACCGTGTGCAACCTATGTACACGTGCTTGTTTTGTTTGAGAAGATGGGCTAGCTGTACCATTTTCACTGTAGTATGAAGGGTGCAGGTAGTATGATGTTTAGGACCTTCAGATCTTGGTTACTTTTTTAAGCAAATAGTACCTTTGTTGAGAACAGTTGCATAGAGTGTACACTGTTCTTAATTGTTCCTTTTCAATACTCTATAATGTATTTCTCATGAAAGTTTAATTGTTTTCAATCAGTGTAGTATAGATTAAACTCTCTCCAAAGAGTAATCACTGTCTAACGTTCCCAGTTGTCTATTGATATCACCTTCATTTCTCACTGTAGATTCAGTGAGTTTCAAGGGTTTGATGCAGATAAAGGTTGTCCCTAGTAGGTCCTTTGTTTTGGAACTAATATTCAACATTTTTAGGAACTTGGTTTTCTGTGAAAAGTTGTATTTAGATTGAAACTGTACTCAATGAGCGTTTCCTATATTTATGTCGCTGAATGTTAATGTGAACTATGCTAGCTGTAAAGTGTATGGTATAGGGTCAATGTTACACATAATCCATGCTTTCGACGCCTAAGGGAGGTGTATTTGTGATGCCAGAAATTATAGCTGATATTCTCCTGAGCTATTTTGTACTTACTGTCAGGCCTCTAATGCCATAGTAGTTTATAGAGCAATATGCAGCACAAACTACCCTTGGATGATGTCATCATGATGTCTTCAATGAGGTAATTTGAGATGTTATCAGTGATGTCATAAATGATGTCATAGTGTTCTACAGTGAGGTCATAAGCAGTTCATGGAGGGGCGCAAGTTATAGTTAGTGCTGCTAACTACAACTGGTGAATTTCTGTAGTTTTTTTTGTTCAAAATGTTAATGTTGTCATTGACATTACTTTAACCTTTATATATATATATATATATATTTTTTTTTTTATTTAAAATGCAGTGGCTGTTGTCACTGGGTAGTAATATTTGTAGTTATATTTGGACCATATTTCCTTGAGAAATAGATTTTTTGGTTTGCTTATATAACCTTGACACCCTTTGTCCAATCTTCACAAAACTTTCCCCCAAAAAGGTCATCCATCTCAGCTTCTTCATGGGACGTTTTGGGGTGATCCACCAAGTGGGGGTCAAGAAAAAGGGGGTTCCAAAACACATTTACCCCATGCAATTTTCCATAGGAAAATTGAACAACACATCCACAAAAACAGCTGAACGGAATTACATCAACTTTGGCTGAAAGCTTGCTCCTGATTCAGACAGCGTGCTTTTTGTGATTCGGTGTCAATCTACTCAGTTGTTTCTGGAAAATTTAGATTTAAAATGTATGTATATGTCACACCATGGAGGACGAACAGATCTAACAGATCATAAGATAACATCTGATTGGCCGTCACCACATCAACAATGATGCAGCAGCAGCCACTTTAGGACTCAAGGACTCAGTCCCTTGTCCTGAAAAATCAGGTAAAAAACATATAGGGGTCAAGGTAGGGATTACCTGCCTCCTAGGCCTGGTGGCAAACGTGTACAGTCGTATTCCAACAAATTGCGTTCAGGAGAGCCACACTTATGTCTTGAAAACAAATCTAAACACTCTAGCGAGGTAACTCAGAGACTGCTGGTATGGAAAATACATGTTTGCACCTGTATGTCTGTGTGTGTTGCTGACATGGATGAGGAAGGTTTCTGGGCACTCATAGAAAAGGTGTCCCCATTTTAGCTTTCTAGAGAACTAACCTTAATTTCTTTTTTGTTTTGAACAGCTATAACAAAAGGAAACCCATTATTTTGTTCATTTACTGCAATAATATCTGTAGGAAATTCCTTTCAGTTTTACACCATTGATTCCATCAAGATGGTTTTTAGGTTGCCTCAGTTATGTCATGTATACAGGAAGTTACTACTCTAATCATTAGGACTTTGTGCTGAAACTGCAGTTGATCACTAGGGAGTTTCACAGCTTTGATTCCATCAAGATGATATTCAGGTATCCCACAATATCGATACCCACCTCTTTATTATTATTTTTTTATTGTTTTCCGGTTAGGTGGGACTCTTATGGGAATTGGGTGGCTGATGGGTAAAGATTCCCCTTGGCCAATCAGCTCACTCTGTTAATTGAAGTTCCATGCCCACTGAACCGTCCAGAAATCTATACATTTTCCACCTTAATTTTTCAAAAACCACAGATTTACAGCATGCTCTCTGGGTAAATATTTAGCTTTGTGCCAAATTTGATGTACTTCTGTTCAGCGATTTTGCCTGTAGCACTGTTCAAAAATCCCTATAGAAATTGCATGGGTAATATGTGTTTTGGGAGCCCCCCAGATACCCATAAACTCCATACTATGCCTATGTACTAGCCACCCCAGGAACTTAAAAACCCTTTACTACCCCTATACAAGTCCAGTCCATGAGCCCTAAAAACTCCCTACTACCCTTGTACACTATCAATTCCTGACCCCAAAAACTCCCTTCCACTTCTGAAAACTACCCATTTCTGAACCCTAAAAAACAAACCACCCATAAAAACTTCCTATCCTTTACCGCTAAACCCCATTGCTACCATGACCTATATATTAAAAATGAATGTATTGAAATAGCAATATTAATGCTTACTTAATGATTTTTAATATTTCCTTTTTATTTGAATAAATCACTTAGATTCATTTAATTGAAATATTATTTTAGACATATAACATTATTTAATACATAACGCAAAAATTAAATTAATATAATTGTTTTTACTTAAATACATA
Organism: Lissotriton vulgaris; assembly: GCF_964263255.1. Taxonomy (NCBI): domain Eukaryota; kingdom Metazoa; phylum Chordata; class Amphibia; order Caudata; family Salamandridae; genus Lissotriton; species Lissotriton vulgaris. The sequence continues at coordinate 39,680 of NW_028249128.1, forward strand.
TATTAAGTACCTGTGGCGGCCTGCATGACTCGCAGGTGGCGGTGCAGGCACAGGGGAGAGGGTGAGGAGGCGCCTGGTAGCGCAATGTAAAACAATGTAAAACAAAAAAATAAATAAAAGTTGCACACTTATCTTGCAGCAGGCTCCTGCTGCTGCGTCTCTGCTCCTTGTTCCTGCTTTCCTCGTGGGACAGGAACAAGACTCCCCTGACCAATCACAACACTGCAATGCAGCACTGTGATTGGTTTTGAGCGTCCTGGTTCGACACTCAACCAGGGAATGGGGGCCTGGACTTGTTCTCCACGCAGGCTGGGCATTCCTGTGCATCCACCAATGGGTTTATGGATTTTGGGGGATTCCTAGAGATACTAGAGCTAGCAAACCTAGGAATGTGTCAAAATGCAAACCCATTCCCGGTGAGGCTTAACGAGGTGGAATATAAACATGGTCATTGTGTGCTTTAATAATTATGGGCCTGATACACAAAAGGCCTCCACTCTTGTGGCAGAGGCCCGTAGTCGTGGGGGAGTCTCTGCATTCAGGGCGGAATCTCCGCAATGAGAGTTCTCGTTGCGAAGATTCCACCCGAGTGCGAAGACTCCTCCACAACTGCAGGACCTTTACCACAAGCTTGGAGGCCCTTTGTGAATCAGTTCACTTATTGACCCTGACAACAACTTCTCCAGATTCATCGTCATGAACAAATTAAAACCAAAAAGACCATTTGTAATATTCTCCTCCACCTTTGGTTTCTTATATTTTATTGAGTCCTTCCCCTCTTTCTCTTTTTTTTCAAATGTTCTACCTTTGCTTCAGTTACTGAGAAGATCTCCACAAAGTCACCTCTCCAGTTTCTTTATTTAACCTCAGAAGGAACATAGGAGGGAAGCTTACCCGGCTTAGACAGAATGGTGCCCTGACAACCAGCTATATGAAGTGTATCATTATTATCTTTCCTTGAGGTATTGCTAACCCTCTTTGATTTATGCTCACTTGCCTCTTTCCCTATTGGCTTGTCCTATGCTCACTCCCTCCTTTCTTCCTTTCAGCTACCAATGAATATGCCTGTTATTGCAAATCCGCAATTGTGAATGCTACACGGCCAGACGGTGCCTACAGGCTCATTTACGCCATAGAAGTAGACAGCTTATTTGTATTCACCACTCGACCCCTAGTTGGTGCAGCCTCGTCACATTAAGATCTGTTTGTTTATCCGCCGCTTGGGGTGCCATCCCTCCACCTCCGCACTAGTACCTGGTACTGGGTATGGATATGGATGGTTACCCTTGCCTTTGGCCGATGCCTTAACTATCACTACTTTTAGCATCATGGGCAAGTACCTTGATGGACAGGCTTATCACCACCAAGACCCGTAACACTGCACTGTTCTCACCTTCCTTAGTTTTTGCACCTTGTGTATTTTGTGATTTTCACCCCCAGAAGTAGTCACCTCAGATGTAAGGGGCTAATGGGAGGAACTGGCCTCGCTCCATCCATCAGTGGTTTAAGTGAGGGTGATCAATGAGGCTTCAGTACACTACTCTGCTGCTGCCTACTTTTTAACCTCTTTTAATGGGGGGGGCTCATGTGGGGGCAGACACATCCTCCTGGGATGTTGCAAAACCTTGATCAGAACCTGTTTTGGATGTGCTTCCCTCCTCACCACATAGCTCAACTAAAACCAGCTCCAGGAGCTGGGTTAATTCAGAGTCACAACCCTTCCTTTTGCCCACCTGCCAATTACCACCAGACATCTTGATCCCAGTGGCACCTGCTCACCTCAAATTCGGAAGGAGAAACCCTATCTGAAAAGGGATGGGGTTCTAAGCAAGCAAACAAAACAAGTTCCCTTTTCATGTAATCTAAAAGTAGAGACTTTTGTCTCTGAGGGGTTTTTTTCAGAAAGGAGCCTCGGGTGAGCCAAACCACGTATTGGGGTTGTGCAGAGATCTACAAATTCACAATCAGTTTCAAAAAACCTTAGTAAACATCATTTTGTCTGTCTAAACATGGCGTAAAACAATAAGGATGTAAACACTAAAGTATGAATTGTATAAAAAAGGTCTTTTTTATTTTTATATTATTCTCTGTTCATACCATCCTATGAAACAAATACATACAATTATTCATAAAAAATATATTAAAACAATTGATATAACATTTTTATCTCACAAAATCAAAATATAGTTAAAAAAGTTCTTTCAATGCAAAACATTTATCACACAAACAACAATGTCGACGCGGCGTTTCGGTGATATTATGTCGTCACCTTCTTCAGGACAGTGTGTAAGTTAAAATCACTATAAATTTAAAAACACAAAAGAATAACATGTTTACATTTAATGTATTGAATCTAGGGCAGAACAGAATGTGACTATACTCTACATGGTTTAACAAGCGATACATCCTATGTTCAAGGCATATTTTTTTCATAAAGCTTAGACTGCACACTCGTTGACACTCTCTATCTTTTAGATATATCAAAGAAAATATTTAAAAGAATATATAGTTGTAGGGTTTGCTCTTTGGAAAACAAGCCTATATAGTATTTGTAAATCCCACAACTTTGGTTTGGTCACACCCTATCACTTGTGTCCCTTCTTGCCCATAATTTTAAGGCAGTCGATTGGGTATATCCGTTTAACTTTAGATATCACATATCAATCATCATAATTTGGTTATTATTATACTAAGTTGTTACCATTTCAGCTTTTACTTCAATCTGAGGTGTGCTGGCGTTATACATACCTCAGAGTTAAGCTCTTGACTGGTCAGTCGCTTTTTTACAGAATTGGCGATCTGTGACTGTATCGGAGTTATCTCGATTTCTGTGAAATGTTTATATACACATAAACCGGGTCAGTCGGTTCCCTTGAGGCATTATTTCTACTTTATCTCAATATACCTGATTGGTTGTTTGTTTACCTTTCTTTAGTAAAACTTATTCATTAGTGGAGTGGGTCAATATTCTTCCGCTGCTCCGTTACTATATAAAATCATAGTGCCTATAGGAAAATGCCTTACGTTAGTTGTTATTTTGGCCGTTTTTACACCCATTGTTAAACATAATGATTTTGCTGATGTTTTCCTATTTTTATTCCCTGACTCTTAGGGTGGAGTTGTGAGTACCTGGGATGCTTTACAGGCGGGTCTAATGCAGAGGACGGTTTTCCTTTTCTTCGCCCGGTATTGCAGTTGGTTTATATTTTTGGTCTTTGAAGAAAAACCAAAAAACAAAAAGGGGTGAGAATTTAACTCAGAATTGAAGCAGAGCTTCTTATGTTATAGTTCCCTATTTATAGGTCGATTGCTCTTACCTTAGACCATGTCTTTCAAAGGCTCGCTTTTTGCTTTTGTAGCGACACTTCTCTTTCAAATACAGGAGAGGTTCTTATTTCATCTGAAAAAACGGGGATAGAGCGATTTTCAGTAATTGCCTCAAAATAGTCCTGTTTTGGTTTTTAGTTATTTTAGGGGTCAGTTATTTTTTAGGGGGGGGGGGGAGTTTTTGGGACAAAGCTGTACTTACTTCAATATATCCTCCTCGCGTTTTCCGGGCGTCCACCTTGACCGTCTTGCCGATAGTGATTACTATCCGCTGGCAATTCTTGTGCTTATATAGGCCTCTTGATGGATTAATTATGCGTAAATCCTTGCACCTGAGGTTTAATTTTTTGGAAGGGCTCGGTCCGCCCATTGTATGTGGCGGCCATCTTAACGTTGTGCTAAGTTCACTGGTCCCCGTTCTATTTTCTTTTTTCATTCTAACTACGGGTTTGTTTGCATTCTCCTTCCTGGCAATTGAGTGAAACATGATTGTTATAGTGGGCCCGGAGCAATGAGGATTGCCTTAGTGGGTTTGTGTTTGTTATCGCTTCTGAGACTCTCATATAAACTCGTTAGCGGAAGTAAATATTCCCTATGTAAACGGAGCGGCCATCTTTAAAGATGTTAAAATCTGCCGTTTCCGTATTGTTATCGAATTATTAAGACTAAATTTCCTAGTTTGATTTATAATGTATTCTATTTTATTTTCAACTCTGAGTTTCTATTTATTGATTACGAAGTTTTTGATTTTATTAGGTCTATAATAGAGATCATTATTTATGAATCTTTTCTTTGGTGCATAATTTTATTTAGGGTTTCCCTGGTTTTTAGCAGACAATGGATTGTTGAAATCCCTTGGGTGAACGGTCGTTTGTTGGGTAAGGATCTCCTCGTTATCAATAGTATGATATTATAGTCCTAATAAAATCAAAAACTTCGTGATCAATAAATAGAAACTCAGAGTTGAAAATAAAATAGAATACATTATAAATCAAACTAGGAAATTTAGTCTTAATAATACGATAACAATACGGAAACAGCAGATTTTAACATCTTTAAAGATGGCCGCTCCGTTTACATAGGGAATATTTACTTCCGCTAACGAGTTTATATGAGAGTCTCAGAAGCGATACCAAACACAAACCCACTAAGGCAATCCTCATTGCTCCGGGCCCACTATAACAATCATGTTTCACTCAATTGCCAGGAAGGAGAATGCAAACAAACCCGTAGTTAGAATGAAAAATGAAAATAGAACGGGGACCAGTGAACTTAGCACAACGTTAAGATGGCCGCCACATACAATGGGCGGACCGAGCCCTTCCAAAAAATTAAACCTCAGGTGCAAGGATTTACGCATAATTAATCCATCAAGAGGCCTATATAAGCACAAGAATTGCCAGCGGATAGTAATCACTATCGGCAAGACGGTCAAGGTGGACGCCCGGAAAACGCGAGGAGGATATATTGAAGTAAGTACAGCTTTGTCCCAAAAACCTCCCACCCCCCTAAAAAATAACTGACCCCTAAAATAATTAAAAACCAAAACAGGACTATTTTGAGGCAATTACCGAAAATCGCTCTATCCCCGTTTTTTCAGATGAAATAAGAACCTCTCCTGTATTTGAAAGAGAAGTGTCGCTACAAAAGCAAAAAGCGAGCCTTTGAAAGACATGGTCTAAGGTAAGAGCAATCGACCTATAAATAGGGAACTATAACATAAGAAGCTCTGCTTCAATTCTGAGTTAAATTCTCACCCCTTTTTGTTTTTTGGTTTTTCTTCAAAGACCAAAAATATAAACCAACTGCAATGCCGGGCGAAGAAAAGGAAAACCGTCCTCTGCATTAGACCCGCCTGTAAAGCATCCCAGGTACTCACAACTCCACCCTAAGAGTCAGGGAATAAAAATAGCAAAACATCAGCAAAATCATTATGTTTAACAATGGGTGTAAAAACGGCCAAAATAACAACTAACGTAAGGCATTTTCCTATAGGCACTATGATTTTATATAGCAACGGAGCAGCGGAAGAATATTGACCCACTCCACCAATGAATAAGTTTTACTAAAGAAAGGTAAACAAACAACCAATCAGGTATATTGAGATAAAGTAGAAATAATGCCTCAAGGGAACCGACTGACCCGGTTTATGTGTATATAAACATTTCACACAAATCGAGATAACTCCGATACAGTCACAGATCGCCAATTCTGTAAAAAAGCGACTGACCAGTCAAGAGCTTAACTCTGAGGTATGTATAACGCCAGCACACCTCAGATTGAAGTAAAAGCTGAAATGGTAACAACTTAGTATAATAATAACCAAATTATGATGATTGATATGTGATATCTAAAGTTAAACGGATATACCCAATCGACTGCCTTAAAATTATGGTCAAGAAGGGACACAAGTGATAGGGTGTGACCAAACCAAAGTTGTGGGATTTACAAATACTATATAGGCTTGTTTTCCAAAAAGCAACCCTACAACTATATATTCTTTGAAATATTTTCTTTGATATATCTAAAAGATAGAGAGTGTCAACGATTGTGCAGTCTAAGCTTTATGAAAAAAATGTGCCTTGAACATAGGATGTATCGCTTGTTAAACCATGTAGAGTATAGTCGCATTCTATTCTGCCCTAGATTCAATACATTAAATGTTAACATGTTATTCTTTTGTGTTTTTAAATTTATAGTGATTTTAACTTACACACTGTCCTGAAGAAGGTGACGACATAATATCACCGAAACGCCGCGTCGACATTGTTGTTTGTGTGATAAATGTTTTGCATTGAAAGAACTTTTTTAACTATATTTTGATTTTGTGAGATAAAAATGTTATATCAATTGTTTTAATATATTTTTTATGAATAATTGTATGTATTTCTTTCATAGGATGGTATGAACAGAGAATAATATAAAAATAAAAAAGACCTTTTTTATACAATTCATACTTTAGTGTTTACATCCTTATTGTTTTACGCCATGTTTAGACAGACAAAATGATGTTTACTAAGGTTTTTTTAAACTGATTGTGAATTTGTAGATCTCTGCACAACCCCAATACGTGGTTTGGCTCACCCGAGGCTCCTTTCTGAAAAAATACCCTCAGAGACAAAAGTCTCTACTTTTAGATTACATGAAAAGGGAACTTGTTTTGTTTACCTGCTCACCTCACACACACAATGAAGATTCTTGTCCCTGGGCAGCCCCTGCTGGAAATAATGCATCTCATAAGTCTCTCTCTCCCTGATTGGATCAAGGTGGCCAATGCAAGCGACCGCCCCAGCCCAGGAAGCACCAAAATGTGTACAGGGCTCACTTAGGAGGCACAAAGAACAATGCTGAGTGGCTACCCATCTCGTGGAGTGCTGAGGCCACTTTCTCAGCTCCGGGCACCAGAGAGGCAAAGCATTGTCGGATTACTGCTGTGTCAATGTGGCAAGCTGACCAACTGGTCTGATCTTGGAGTCAATGCTGCAATAAAAGAGGGATCTAACCTGGATCACACCCTTAAGCATTAATACGGATGCGACACCTGGACCAGATGTGATGCACAACTCATACAATGGACTTCCGATTTCCTGGTCCTCAGTCCCATCTCATGGTACGGATCCACTGTGTGCACCCCCTGGCTTTTCCCCTTCCCTGGCCAAAGAGTAGGAAACGGTAGGGCTCCCCTGTGAGATCCAGATCTGGGTCTAATGCTGCACCCCTCCCATTGAGGCACTCTGTTCTGTGTTGTCAGAGGGTTCAACTCCATTAGGAATTATGGGGCATATTTATGAAGAAATGACGCAGCAGCAAATTTTGCAACACTGCGCTGCATCATTTAAAAGACGCAGGGATGCACCTTGTATACAAGAATAAGGTGCACTCCTGTGTTTTCCCTTGCGCTGGCCCTAAAAATAGCTACCTAGCACCTACACAGATACACTTGCGCCATAGTACAAGGGTGCCTGCATTGCAGGGATGATTGTTTAGGAGTAAGAAGGTGTCCCTTCCTGCACATAAACACAAGTAGAAGTAGCAAATCAGTATTATTTAATGATTGTTTTATGCAGGAAGGCACACCTTCCTTCACAAAAACAATCATTAATGGCGTTGTGCTCTTTCCATGTGTGCTGCACGCATAGAAAAAGCAAAAACGAGTAGAAATAAAAGTATTTCTCATCATTGTGCCAGTCTAACACCTGCTTTTGCATGGTTTTTGGTGCTGCCTCAGATTTACAGACCCTTGTATATCTAGGGCAGCATCAAAACGCAATGGATGTTGCGGTGGAAAAAGTGACGTTCCTGTGGCGCAATCCCCTTATAAATATGCCTGTATGTCTACAGAACCTTCTTTTAATGCATCACGGAAAGACACTTGGCAATTTATGACTCCAGAATTCTGTTCCACATGAGAATTAATGTTTTTTAAAGAGACATGGCATGGCATAAGGAGATGTATACACAGTCTACCAGCTCTCTGACCCTATCACCACAAACTCCTGCAAAAATATCTTTTATACACATTAATCAGATCCTAATGTTAAGGGTAAGATGCAGCAAATAGTTTGGAACCTGAGGTGACTGTGATCAGGTTTCAACCTTTGGAGATTTTCAAACATTCGGACTGGGAAAGTGCCTGCCCTCCTGCCACCACATCCTAGGCCTACCGCAGGGGTGATGACAAAAATAAGCAGACCATACATTCATGCAAAATGTCTTGAGGTGGCAGCTGATGATGAGACACACAAGAGAAGCGATGCCACCGGTGTCGTAGTGATTAGTGTTGGCTGTTGCTGCGCCATGTATCCATGCCAAGTGGCCACTACCCCTTCCTGAGCCTAAGTGGTCACTATGGCAAACTGGCACAGTGAGGGAAGTGACTGGAAACTTAGCTGGAGCAACATTAAATGCCTCCACCATCTATTGGCTCTATCCTACAAGCTAATTTTTCCCAGTAAACAAATCCTGGTTAATATTGAAATGCCTTTGATAAACTTTATTTGTACTACCGCCTCAAAGTTACCCTGGAACAGAAATTTAAGGGAAGATGTACACAGCTATTTTGCAATGGTTGCGGCTTTTTGGTATGTACTAAACCCATTTTGTGAGTCAGAATAACAATTCTTACTGTCAAAATGGGTTTACCGACCCATTCTGAATCATCATTAAAATGGGCATGATTGAGGTTTCTTTCAATTAGGAAGAGGCAGGAATGGGGCTTCGGTCTTCTAACTGCAATTTGGTATGGTAAGCTTCAGTGGCTTGCATCACCGAACAGTTACCGACTCCCCAAACGAGGTAGTAACTGATTCACAACAGGGAATCGTGTCATGCAACGTCGGTGGTACAGGCTGACCCCCTTTGCGTTGCTAAACAGGTGTTTTTAACGCAACACAGTGTGCTTTGAAGAACATTGACTGCTTGTGGAAACATATTCCCATTTGGAGGTGGGCTGTACATTGTAGGTCACCATCCTTGTTTTCATAGCCAATCACATGTAGACTCAAATAGCGACCTAACTAATTAATATATTCATTAGGTAAGTTATTCTGCACTCCCGTGACTGGAGATTTTACAATGTGACTTAATAGCACAGAGGCCACACTGCACACATGAAGACTGTTTAAAAATACAGTGCTCAAGTGGCTACCCCTTTTGAGGCCAGTCTTTTAGGGCCCCTCATCTATAAAGTATGTTAAAGGGTCATGGTTAAGATGGTTCTCTTTGCCTCCTTCCTCATCAGAAAGGAGACACAACAGCGGTCTGGACCATCCTTTTTTGTCCCACAACAGAGTCGGTCTGAGTGGATCCACAGGCGTGCTCTGGTGCAAGGGCTTGGATGGGACACAGCCATCAGATGCACTTTATGGCAGAGACAAGGTCCTCTTGCTTCACTGTCACAGGTGGATAGGCTGCTGCGTGGAATGGTATTGTACCTGAGAGTAGAGTCAACTAAGAGAAAGCCGTAATCTACCCAGCACAGGGAGACAAGGAATCAATTGACTGGCAGTCTAGCCTCTGTGGGGAAAAAGAAGTGAGCTTTAAATGCACAAATGGTTCGGGAACAAGGCAGGAGGTACAACAGTCAACATCTTGCCTTGGGCAAACAGGTTGCCCCAAGACCTGCAGGGCTGGCGCCAGCTCCACCGTTTAATTATGGATCGAGTGATTCAGTCAGTTTATGTTGCGGGCTGTGTATGAGGAATGTCTACTTCTGCTCCTGGGCTTCTCACCCTAAAGTGGTGAAAGACTGGCTCTGTAAAATATGCATGAAACATGGGATAGTCAATGATTCAAGCCACTTGCGTGTGCTATAAAAGAGCAGGTGTTCCATTCTACCAGAGTGTTACTCCACTGCTGGTACAGAGCTCTCCAAATGGTTGGGTGGTCGGTCAGACACTTTCTTGAGGCATCCCTGGGCCAGGGACTTGGTTGTGCCAATGGCCAGCCTGGAAGAAATTCCAAAGATGGGCCCAAATTAGCATCTCAAAGCTGGGTAACGTACACAGCCAAATTAAAAAATGTGCTCAACTGAGTGTAGATTTAGTCTCAATATTTTTTTAAATACTTGCATCTCTAGGGCATAATCAGGGTGTACAAATGCTCTCTGGCGATCATGCTGATTGTACAAGAGTTGTAGAAAAGTCAGTCTTGCAAATATACAACACACTTGTACTTAGTACTCCAGACCTGTCTGTCTATTTGAAGACAATACTAGAAGTGGGATTTGGGTGTCAGGGAAGAGGAGTGGAAGAATGCCAAATTGGTCCAGAGAGAGGTGGCCATATCTTCAGAAATTAAATGATTTCATCGAAATGACTTTCACTGTGCATATTAGATGCTTAAAGAGCTCTGAAGTATAGAACACAGTTTCTCAGGTTACCCCCAGGGGCCATTAGAGAGTTGTTTTGGGGAGAAGTTGCCTCTATGATGACAGAGGTGGTTGGTTGGCAATGTGAGCTCACCCTGATGACTGCTTCATCCGATATGATAAAAGAATGTAAATTCACTAGATGAACAAAATCATTCACTAAGACTGGGTTACTCTTGGCTAAACGTGATATTACAAAGCAACAAAGGAACAAAGATGAGCCGCGTATTGGGGAGTGCTCTGGGCATTTACAGGTAACTAGTATTGGAGAAAATGTAATGTGCCCATGGATAGACAATGTGAGTATAACAACATAGGACACAAGCCTTCTTTAGTTGAGCTGGGCCTTGGTTAGCCTGGTTTGTTTCTCTCTTTGAAAACATATGCAATAGATAATAAAAGTGCATAAGTATTAAAATTAAAACTGCTGCCATCTAGCATGGATATGCAAAAGTTTGCACTAAAAAAACGAATTAAAAAGTGGCACATCACAAAAATAAATAAAAAAACATAAAATAATAGCAGAAATAAATGCAGAGAATGGCCTACGAGCCCTGTCACTGAAGTAGGCTACTCTGTAGGTGGAGTGCAAAAGCGAGAGCAAATCCTGTGACTCACAGTGAAGTGAGCCAGTGGCTGAAATTAGCTTAGCCCATGATGTAGCAGCATGTGAATGACACTTAAATAGACCAATGGATGAAGAGGGCTTACCTCTCTGATATATACATATTTATCATTATTATTTATTAAGAGTTATGTACGAAAATATGAGGCTAGCAACAGAGCTAAAATAAAAGTTTGCAAGGGCTGTGCCCCATGTCCAGAAGTTCTCTTGTCCGTTCTTGACCCAACTTTAGGTTGGTCACTGTGTGAATGTATGAATTGCCTCTCACGTGCATGGGTCCTACTATTCCTTTCTATTGCTACCCGCACCTGTATATCATGCCTGCTCTTTTCCAAATCCCAATAAAGTGGTTTATAACAAAAAGCATTGTATAGTTCACGCCTCAAACTAAATATCTACACGCAGATTCAAGAAATAGAGTACAGGGAGGTAAAAAGTGCTTTTCTGACGATCACACATGGTGCTCAAATGTGGAAGCCAAGATTTAAAGTTGTACTTTATTTGAAGTCTCTCACTGAGGCACTGGACCACACTTTCTCCCTAGAAGCCTAATAATCTGATATGAAACCTATGAAGACTAAACACTGGCCGAGTACTATTAAAATCTTGGGCAAACTCAAACTTAAAGAAACCCAAATAAAATGAGATTCTAATCCTCCTGAAAAAAGTCTGACTGGCAACCGTGTGCTATTGGCTAATTGTTATATATGCATTAAAAAATAATCAAGTACCTCAGTATGGCAAGGTCTAATGTGATTCTCGCGGAAAGTCATAATTTTTCAACAAAAACAGACACCACTGGAAAACACAGCTTTGCTGTTGTCTTGGGCCAAAGCTCTGCTTCAGGAATCAAAACTGCAACCTACTGGCAGAAACCCCTCCGAAATGCAAATAGCCATTCTGCAGAACACTTGAGCGCTAGTCTGGCCACCTCGGTTATGCATTTTCGAGTTTCCACTGTGAGCTGAAAGAGAAAACTGACAGATGAAACGGAAAGATTTCAGGTGGAACAACCCGACGCTCGGCACAGGTCACGCCTCAGCCCTGCCGTTGGTCTCGGGGGACCCGTGGAAACGCCACAGCGACACCCCTACGCACCTCACTGAAAAACGAAAGTGGTGAAAAGTGCCCTGGTTTAAAGAGCCTGTTTGATGTGTCACGCTCTCCCTTCACAATGGACGAACCCCTCAAACTTTCCACACTCAAAAGAGGGACTTCGGGTTGTGAGTGAGTTACTGGAAGCCGTTGTTTCCCGCAGTAAAAGATGCACCCAGTCAGCACTGCTAAATTGGATACATGTATGTTTTAGCTTCAGTAAGAGGAGGCAAGAATTCAAATACCGGGGGGCCTCATTTATGAAAAGTGACGCATCGCTGCGTGAAAACAGCGATGCGTCACTTTTCACTGCGCACTCCTTGCGACATTCCTGATGCGTCATATTTAATGTGTGACGCATCATGTCGCAAGGAGTTACAGATACGTCAGTATTTCTGGCGTATCTGTAAGTGCAAAAGTGACGCATTGCTGGAGTGTGTCTCAAAAGTGACGCAACTCCAGCAAAGCCCAATATTGGCAAGCCCCATGTGAAAGGGCCTGCGTCAGTCTTACGCCTGCTGTGAGGCAGGCGCAAGATTTTGACGCAACAGCGTCCTAAAAGCGACGCAGTGAAATCTCATAGATTTCACTGCGTCACTATTACGAGGCTTTTTGCGGGGGAACGCCCGACTAGGAAAACGGAGACCTGCGGGGGAACGCCCTACTAGGAAAACGGAGGAAAACGGAGACCTGTTTTTTCCGAGTCGGTATGCCATAAAACCACCCGTTGTACATCAACTCAGGTTACTATATAACCTCCCTCTTGCCCATGTACGAGAGATTAATTTATGCCATCCTCAACCGGAAATTGTTTACTAATCACCTGCCTGTCTTTTCATAGCCAATCCATAGAAAGACTCTCAGCGCTAAAACTTTTTAATAAAAGCGTGCCTCAACAGGACTACAATCTTAATCCCAAGCACTAATTTAAAGGTAAATGTCCAAATGCAATCATTGCCCTTCCGAGAATCTAATTTAGTAAGACACCCCTCTTAATGGTTTTATTCTTGTCCCCACAGTCCAATTAGATCTACACACGGTACTGTGTTATACCAGACTTGAGCCTCATCCTCGCTGCACGAAATTGGAGCCCAGCTCATAATTGAATTTCCAACATGGTAAATGGTTTATTATATGCCACCCTTTGTTAAATAGCTAACATTGTAATATTATAAGTAAAAACAAGGTCTTCCAATTTTAATAGGATGTCGGGCGATTACCCTAATTACTGAGAACATCCTACAAGAACAAACCTCAATCACAGACAAAAGTCTGGTACGTTCTAGTACTAATTATATACCGGTCGCTTTAGGCACCTCTCTAACGATAATAACACTCCCATCGATTGCCAAATTCTCACAACTCACTCCTGTTCAATTTCCACCATGACCATTACGCCACCACCACGACCTCACCTTCACATTCACGTGCAGGTCACACAAGATAAGAAACACCCTGAGATACAGAAAAACGGTCACAAAAAGTTTTTGCACTTAAACTGCACGGAATGCGCACGCCTTTAAGGCTGCACCCATCACCGCAATTCCGAATACTGTAATTGGAGAGCTAAGCGACATGGCTTTTTAACTATATATTGCATTCTTGTCTTGCTTTTTCCCTTTTTCATTTTCCCAAACAGGCGGTTTTATGTTAAAAGGTTTTATTCAGGCAAAAGTTATGATTGTGAAAGTCCTGAAGATGATCCCCTATAAATGAGCTTGGGATCGAAACGTCGACTCCTTTTAGAGTGTCCCATACTTAGGAATCTAATGTATTAATGTATGGATGATTCACTCCAGGACACACTGTTAATTTGAATTCTTGTCAGTGGCCTGTTAGCTTACTTTGTTTGCCTGATATTTCTTACACTTACTGTCTTCTTTATTTCCTACTCACGTACGGCACAGGACTGTGCCCTACTGTAACCTTTATGTTTTTGGTTACTTGTCTTATTTCTTTTTCGAAACAACCTATCAAATGAATAAATAGTCCCTGCCCGGCTGGACAAGGGATTTCTGTACTATATAGCAGCCCACTGTGGTCTATATATTATCTTTGCTCATTTTTATTCGTTTATGCTAAGGACCACTTGTTTCCTTCAAAATACTTGACACCCATGGTCCCTGGCCATTTATTGGGTTCCCCTTGTTTTTCCTAAAAAGTTTGGGAACCACTGTTCTAGAGTCAAATCAGTGAACCACTGCATGACGACAACTCCCTCCGCCTGGTCATCTCTTTGAAAAGGAACCATTTCAGAGGTGCTGTCTACTTATTACTATGGATTAGTCAGCCATTTATAATACTCAGTGATAAAGAAATTATGGAACTTTTCGGCTACTGCCATTTCCACATAATTAAGTATTTGTCGCATTAGCCATCATCTGCTGTATAATCTGCAGATGTTAATTAAAACAAAATAATATCAATCTCAAACAGATCTAAAACAGTGAAAGGCCCTTCGAAAATGTTGTTTAATCACCTTTCTGCTTATTCCTGTATTTATATTTTAAACCAGTACTAATGAGGTGAAACTTTTGCCCAGATAGTGTTAACATGTGTAAAATGGCAAAATATTGGGTTAATACTATCATAAATGTGCCGCATTGTGCCACATAATTTGCCTTTTCTTACTGAATAATTTAGTCAGCCCTGCCGCATAATTTCGCCTTCATCTCCCAAATAATTCCAGTGGCCCTGATCATAATTAACTTTCTTATAACAATAATAACTGTCACTCTGCTATGCAGTCGAATGTCTGCTGGTCCTCTCGGAGCTTCACAGCACTTGCCTTTTGAAAAAACGAGTGTGCCTGCAGTGCTGATTCATACCATTAAACCAATAAAGCTATTCATAGCAAGAAATGTTGTGCATTGTCTTGCTAGTGAGAATATTAATACAGGCAGGAAGCTGGTTATTTATATACCTCGACCTGTTGCACGTTACTGGGGTAAAGAAACAGCCTTTACAACGTGGTCAGAATCAGGCATGTCTTAAGAAAGCAGGCTTTACAACACAAGTGTCTTCACTATGTATGCCTTTTCCACGCAAACCTTTAAACCGACTATGTCTTTACCATGCATGCCTTCACCATGCAAATGTAAGTATTTTGAAGATAAGTATAAAGCATCTATCTATCTATTCTTAAAATGTTTATGAGTGTTAAATATATATACCAATGTGTATTGGTGAATCAGTGGGTGTATAAGTGGCCTATGGATGATTCAGTGGGTGTGTGAGACGGACTGTATAAGTGAGTGATTAGGTGTCTCAGTAAAATGTATGGGCAAGTGACTAGGTTGTGCTAATGTCTGTGAAAGAGCGAAAGAAGGGGGTTCCCCAATGGGCTTCTTGTTGGATGTAGGCAGGTCGAGGGGGGAGAAAAACTGAACAAAGAACAAAGGACGTACCCCGCCAATTGATGTGGTGGTCCCGAAGCTGGGAATCCCAATATATGTGGGGTGATAAACCTAGGAGTTGGCACTGCACATTACAAAATTAACTCAATTCAAATATTTGCAAGAGAAGGTTTTTAGCAAATATATAGGTATTTTTATTTTGGTGTAGAAAACATTTATATACATAAATAACACATGGTTATCTTAAGAATATTGCACAACATACATAGTAAATTAAGAAAAGATAAAAGTGACAAAATTGCATTCTTCTTTGGAGCCTACCCAGTAACACTACATACTTCAATCATACTTTCATTCTTTCAGCTTTTCAAAACCTAATCCTACCTAAAGTTCTATCATTCCACTCACATTCTTCAATACATTCCCATCGTTCTGGTGTATGCCACACATGGATGGTAGATATGTGGCATAGAACAGAATAATATTCCAGACAAATAATCTTACTACGGCCCCTAGTTAATGCCACATAGTATGCTGTATTTCTGGAACCACGAGCCGACGCGCGTTTCGGTGACAGGCCGGGTGGGCCACACCTTCGTCAAGGCTGGGAGTTGTTGACTGGGAGGAGAAGAGGTAATGATCTGAAATGGTATACAGAGGGTTCCTCAGAGCAAAAGGCGCATTAATTGTTTTTTCAGGAAAACAGCAGTGGCGGCTGGTCCATTAGGGGCGTCGGGGCAGCGCCCCACTTGTCATAATCAAGTAACGTCGTTGACACAGGCAGGCAGCAAGAAATGTAAGCAGACACAATTCATTAGTCTGTTTACATTTCCTGCCTGTGCTGGCAGCGGCTTCAAAGCTTCAAATGCGCATGCGTCATTCAGTGCATGCACGCAGGCGAGAGCAGCAGGAGTCCAGAGAAGTGGACTCCTACTGCGCATCTGCGAACCAGGGGCGCTTTGGATTTAGCACGGCCACTCCATTGCATTATATTAGGCGTGCTGCGCATGCCTAGTGTAGTGCGGCAGTCTCCAGATAGGCTCCTGCTCGGGCGGTGACGCACATTCGCCCCATGCAGGGTCAAATGGCAGAATACCGCGCCCATTCGCATCCAGTCCTTTGATTTGTCACGGACACGTTGGACTCGGAGACGTAATGTGATGACGCGGGACCGGCCGCCGGCGGAGCAGATGCCTCAGCATGGTAAGTTTCTTTTCTTTGCTTTTACTGTATTCTACTGGCGTGCATGGGTGAGGGGGTAAACAGTCAGTGGTGAGGTCTTAAAAACCCTGTTTATTCGGTAATGGGGCTTCCATGGCTTGGGCGTCGGGGAAAATAAGGGAAATGCCCCCCCCCTTGACTGCTGTTCTGGTAGTAAAATACAGCGATTCTCAGGGTTCCGTGGGCGTCGGTGCCACTGCACTTGCTTTACAGTGATAGCCACGCCGTCGCCCCTGTTTTGTGCAGGAACGCCTTTTCTCACTAGAAGGGTGCACGGATACACACGCCATCGATGCCTACAACACGTCCATAAATAGTGCAGCAATTCCATACACTGCAGAGACCGCGCGAAAAACACATTTATCACCGGCCTACGGGGGCGAAAGGAGGAGGCTGGGGGAGCATGAGTCGGGGGGCTGCTGAGGCGAGAGGGTGGAGAAGTGCAGGGAGATAACGGAGTAGAAGGTGGAAAGAAGGGAGGAGAATCAGAAGGGGTGGGGAGCGGAGATGGGGTGAAAGGAATAGTGGGACGGGAGGAGGCGAGCCCCTAGAGGTGATGGCATCCGTTAAGCGCTATATAAAAGTGTCAACATTCATTCATTCATTCGACGAGGAGAAGAAGGAGAGATGGGATAAAGATGGTGATGGTGCGGAGGGCGGATGGGGAAAGAGCAAATGATGGGGGTGAGGTCTGAGGACATATGAAGGAAGCCGGAGAGCTGAGGCGTTGTTATGAATAAAACTAGCCCTGGTACCTCCAAGCTGAGAGGCACCGTATTGCTTCATAATCAAAGTGCAGCCACAAGTTGTTGGCCTCGCAACACTCCATCCCATCACCTGTTTCCAAGGCTTGCCTGCGCCCAGGCCTGGCCCCTCCGAGGTCCAAGTGAAAAGGCCAATTAGCTGTCTGTACCGGTACAAGGTGTTTAAGAAGCAGTGATTCCCGTGGCTCGTTCCTTGGATGTGTTTCACAGCTCAACGGCTTCTACTGCAGCCGGATTCAAGCCTCTCTCTCATTATCTTCTTCTCATCCTTGCCACTGACTCCACAATTCCGACAGTGACCGGCTCTTCCTGCTCCTTCGTGCACGCCTGCTGCAGACTGCAATCATGCGGACGCTTCCCCAGTAAAATACAGGTTCCCTGACAGAAAAATACCAACAACAAAACATCTAATACAGGACAATGGTCAGATTTAAATGGTTGTTGGAAGAATACAAGGTTGGGTGAGATTTTTGGGGCATCCGTTTCAGTTTTAGAAAGCATAATGTCTGACGATGGTAGGCGGTGTGTGCATCTCCTGGCGGCTGGCAGAGGGTGGATGAATATTCAAGCACTGGTCAGGGCTAGTGCTTTAATGAAAATAGGCAAGTACTGGTACTCACTATCCAAAGTATCGGTTTGCTCCTGAAAAGTGTCAATATTCTCCCATTGAATGTATTGTAGCAGTGTTGAAAAGTGTGGGTTCTCTCTGTTTCATATTAAAGAAGTGCAGGTATTCAGAACCGAACAGAACCTGCCTGCAAAATGCACTAGTGAGGGGTACTCCCTAAATGTGTTATCCCTGAAATGTGCCTTTTTATTCATTGTCTTATTTGGGTGAGCCTCAGAGGGGGTATTAGAGCTCTAAACAGTGTGGCAGAGCTGTGAACTGGCAAGGTGTGAAACGGGAATGGACCTGGAAGTAGTAATTGTGTATGGGTGATCAGTCATCTAGGAAGTCACTCTGTGAAGAATTGTGTTGTCCCTGACAGCCTGCCCTGAATTTCCAGTTTGCATAACTGAGAAGTAAACTGTTTTGGTTGCCTGAAGTGCCAAGGAACAACGGTTGGCCTAGAGGCCGACTGTGAGCTGCAGAGATGAGGCTGTGCAGGGAACTTGCAGAGTAAGTATTTGTAGAATATTGTTTGCATGTAGCTGTGTGGTTGTTGGTAGTGGTACCAAACATATGTGTTTTTATGTCCGCTCATGCTAGCGATTTTACAGAAGTGTAGTTTAATCTTCCCTGTACGTAATTGGGGTGTTAATTGATGAGGGTGGATACCAACCTCGATTAATAACGACAACCCCTGTCGGGGTGAAACACTAAAGTCACTGAATTAACACCCTCATAGACATGCTTAACTTAGAGGTGATGTGTCCCATGAACACTGCCAACATAAGGTGAGGTGTGCATGCGGCACTCACATGAACACTGCACACATAAGGTGCTATATGTATGCGGCATTGCTGCACTTTTCACCACAGCAGTCTCCATTTAACCTCCATCCTCTGACTGTGGTCATTTAACCTCCACCCCCTGGATCTTGATATTTACCCTCCGTCCTCTGGCTCTGGTTATTTAACCATTGTCCTCTGATTATTTAACCTCCATTCCCTGGCTGTGGTTATTTAACCTCCCTGTCCTCTGGTTATTTAACCATTTTTCTCTGGCTGCAGTAATTTACCATCTTTCCTCTGACTCTTTCTCAAATTTGCTTGAAACGCACTATTTGCCCCACTCTTTTCCAAAATTTTCTCGGGTGCTTCAGGCTCGCTCGCTACGCTCACCACAGTGCAGAACGACAATTGTTTTACGCCCTACCACTTTCAAATGTCACCAGCCGCCACTGGAAAACAGGAATCTGAATCTTTGGATTTGTTTGCCAAAAAATACGCTCCACTACGCAGGGCTTTACAGGTGAAGGATGAAAAGAGGACTGCTATACTTTGAAGGTTTTAGAGATATCAAGCAGGCATCCCATAAATGAAAAGTGACTTAAGAGCGGTGAATCTGGAAGATCTGGGTCCACCAAAACTGCTGGCATATGTCGAACCACAGATTTATTGAAGAGGTACCATTAGAAGTAGAGGTTAGTGCCCGCTATGTTTCTCCGGATCAGGGAAGGCGCATTGCTGCCGAGGGAGCCGCTTGGCAGAATGGACACACAGTCCATAGATGGGGTTCCGTCGATTGGCCGGACCGACCCTTCCTCACGGGGGACAGGGCTCACAAAAGCACTTAGTCTGTAGGTCTTTAAACCGCGTAGCTGCCGAGGGAGCCGCTCAGCATCATGGACACGTAGTCCATAGATGGGGTTCCGTCGATTGGCCGGATCGACCTTTCCTCACGGGGGACAGGACTCGCTAATGTCTGTATCAGTCTGTCATTTGGTGTATAAGTAGCTGTACGGATTGGTGATTGGTTGTCTGAGTAGCTGTTTGAGTGTCTGTGTGGGTGGGTGAGGGAGTGAGGGGGATGTGTGACTGCCTGCTTGGATGAGTGAGTGTCTGTGAGGGGCTGTATGGGTGACCGTGTGTGTGTATGGCTGTGTCAATGAGTGAACGGATGTGTCAGTGGTATGTGGGTGAGTAACTGCATATGTGTAAGGGACTGTAGGTGAGTGTTGGTAATATATGAGTGACTGTGTGTGTGACTGAGTGATTGTGAGAGTGGCTGTATGGGTGAGTGTGTGCTTGTGTCAGTGACTGTATAGGTGAGTGAGCATGTGTTAGTATCTGTATGAATATGTGAGTGGGTGTGTGTATAACTACATAGGTGAGTTAGTGTCTGTGTAATTGACTCTATGGGTGAATGACTGTGTGTGTGATTAGCTATATGGGTGACTGACAGTGTGTGAGTGGCTATATGGGTGTATGTGTGGATATATAATTGGCTCTTTTGGTCAGTGAGTTGGTTATGAGTGGCTGTATAGGGGAGTGTGTGCTTGTGTCAGCGACTGTATGGATGAGTATATGTTAGTATCTGTATGAATAAGTGAGTGGGCGCGTGTATAACTGTATAGGTGAGTAAGTGGCTGTGTGATTGACTTTATGGGTGTGTGAGTAGGTGTGTCAGTAGCTCTATGGGTGAGTGACAGTGTGTGAGTGGCTGTATGGGTGTATGAGTGGATATGTCAGCGGCTGTATTAGTGAGTGAGTTGGTATGTGTGGCTGTATGGGTGACTGGGTGGGTGTGTGTAGTCCTATGAATCAGTGAGTATGTGTCTAAGTATGGGTATGAGTGTGTCACCTTAGTGTGGAAATTGGCTTCAGTGTATGCAAGGTTATATTGGGGTGTTGAGTGGGTATATCAGAGATTCTGCGGATGATTTGGTATCAAGGAGAAGGAGTTGAGGGCAATTACTGTTCTAAGGAGAGCAGAAGGTCCAGTCACGACGTGCCCTAAAGGTATGTCTATGCAAAGAGTTGTCGTGCTGTTCCTACCGAAAGAAAGATTGGTATAGTCAGTGATGTAGGTGGATTATGGAAGGGTGGTCAGAAGTTCACCCTGGGAATCCATTTTGTTGGATTTAATGCCCTCACACACCCTTTCAGGTGTCATGCTTCATCATTTGGGCCTGCTCCTCGTTGGGTCGGCGTTGCAATACCCAACGGGCGACACCTCAAAGAGGGGCTCTTTAGCGGAGATCTTTTTCCAACTGCTGTATAGATGAAGTGTGGGTATGGGCCCAGATACAGGTGGTAGACGTGGATATGGTGGGTTAAAATATAGGACCCGGATCCCCCAGCATGCTCCCCGCTCCCTCCTTATGACTTGACAACCCACATGAGAATCAACCACAGAGATTTGTGTGGGTGTAAAAAACGTCCATGTTTAATATTTTTGACATTTTCATAAACATGACAAGGCATTTCAGAAATTCATTAAATGCAGTTATCAACACAATTTTATTCTTGTCTTCCTGATCTTCTTTCGCCAGATACAGCTTCTAATCCTCCAACACCAAAGGGGGGGACTTCCGGCTCCCCTCTACCATGCCGTGCATCCACGCGAGGTGCAACCCACCTGCGACTCATGAGGAGAGGGCCCCCAACCTCTGATCCTTGTCCGCCTTCTCCAGGGGCCCACCCTCCGACCACCAGGCTGACCAGGAACCCAGGAGGCTCGTAACCTGTCGCCCTAGCCTCCCCAGCCGGGGCCCTATTTCACAGCGGGGAGCTTACCGTCTCCCCCCTCAGTGCTAGCCTAGGGAGTACGCAAGGCGGACTCCCGTCCATTCCGTCGGTCAATTGTACTGTTCCAAGGTCTTTCTACCGCAACACGCCCCTCTAATCCACTGAGCTAAAGGGACGTGTGGGTGGGAGTTCAAATTATTCTAAGGGCTGTAGGAGGGACGCTTCAAGGAGGCCGCCACGATCCGGTGCCACAGAGGAAGGAGAGGCCGGGGTCACTGCCCCCAGTGCCTAAATAGGTCACCAGGCTCCGCCCTCTGTCGCACCGGAAGTGCGTCACCCTGACCCCGGAAGTGATAAGCGGCCGGTCGCCCATTGGGGCAGACCGGTCGCCCCTATCTGGAACAGGTAGGAGGGCGGGGGCCGGGGGGCCGGGCCTTAAGGGCGCGCTTGCCGATGCTCAGCTCACGCTTGGCATAGGACCCGGATCCCCCAGCATGCTCCCCGCTCCCTCCTTATGACTTGACAACCCACATGAGAATCAACCACAGAGATTTGTGTGGGTGTAAAAAACGGCCATGTTTAATATTTTTGACATTTTCATAAACATGACAAGGCATTTCAGAAATTCATTAAATGCAGTTATCAACACAATTTTATTCTTGTCTTCCTGATCTTCTTTCGCCAGATACAGCTTCTAATCCTCCAACACCAAAGGGGGGGGACTTCCGGCTCCCCTCTACCATGCCGTGCATCCACGCGAGGTGCAACCCACCTGCGACTCATGAGGAGAGGGCCCCCAACCTCTGATCCTTGTCCGCCTTCTCCAGGGGCCCACCCTCCGACCACCAGGCTGACCAGGAACTCAGGAGGCTCGTAACCTGTCGCCCTAGCCTCCCCAGCCGGGGCCCTATTTCACAGCGGGGAGCTTACCGTCTCCCCCCTCAGTGCTAGCCTAGGGAGTACGCAAGGCGGACTCCCGTCCATTCCGTCGGTCAATTGTACTGTTCCAAGGTCTTTCTACCGCCACAAAGGTGACCAGGGCCCACAGGTCCGTCACCTTCCCCACCTGCGCTCTGCGTGAAAGACCCTAATGTTCCAACCCGGCTCAATGTACCGATGCCCGATAACTGCACCCCATCATTGCGATACCTCACCTTACCGGAAAAAACCATCCGGTGCGGAATGTGACACCAGCAGCCCTTCGCTGAGCCCACCTGGTCAATTCCAACCTTGTGATACCTCACCTCTCCGGAAACTGGAAACCATTCGGGTGGAATGTTACCCAAGCGGCCCTACACTGAGCGCTACTTGGGCAATTCCTACTTGCGCCGCCTCACCGAGACATTCCAGGCTCTCAACTTCCTCCCAGGGCCGGCTGCCCCGACACAGAAAACGTGGTCCCTTCAGGCCTTCCGGCCATACCACTCGCCCTCGCCATGGTCGCCTTGCTGCTTGCCGCATGGACGAGTGCCTTGTGGCACCACCACCTTCGTGGGTACACTACTGAACAGGAGAGAAATAGAAAAGTCAAGTATGGTCATTGGCAAATCATCAGCAATTCTGACACCACCATTCTGGTCAAACGGGTCTCTGCCACCGCAGGATGACCAGCGCCCGACCTTGCCCATTGTGCCACCTCTGCAGTGGTTATCTCCTCTGGCACACCCGTGGTTTAACGGATTTGTACAATCGGAATCCTTGTTATGCCCCCCCTAAGATAGGCGGAACACTAATTTGCCATCTGGCTGTCTATACACTCTGATATGAGGCCTCACTCTGCTACTTATGGCCATAAGCCACAAATTATTGCTACAGGTCCGATTGATTCACAGGAAGACCATAATTCTGCGTCCGTAGGCCTGATTTGTTTATTATTTCAAAGACATGGCATGCCATGTATATCAGCCTAAACAGAATAATTGCGAAAAAACATACCTCTGTATCAACCGGCTTTTAAGGGGGGGGGATTGTTATTTCTAATCCTAAATCCTACCGATAGGTAATTTGTCCCACCAAATATCAGACTACCTTTGTAGGGAGTGAATTTTGCCGTGTACTGATTACTACTAAAATCGTTTATATGTATGCCCGGATCTTTCCATGTTTACCCTTTAATCATCCAATAATACACCCCTGCCTACCCCACATATCCCCAGGGCCTTTGGGCCTACTATGTTCAGAAATGGTCTATCATTTATCCTTTGCTTTCACCCAGTACCGCTATCTGCCTCGGGTAATTGTTCAAACTGTCTCAGTCATTGGCTGCCTTGCTTATTGCGCCAAGCAATGCTAACGGTGAGCTTGCCACTCGGTTCATCTGCGGTGCTCCTCCCTACACGTGGTCATTCCTCCAAGAATGCAAATTATGGCATGCCACTGGTCGACGTTATTCACTGTCTTCCTCCTCCAATATGACCCACCCATTGCGATGGTCATGCTTTACCACCATAGTATAGACTATTTCCCATCCAATTGCCAAATGGACCCCCTCTGCCATAGTCCTATTTTAATGCAACGTATGCTGTGTGTACAAGACATCCTTTCCCACCTGCGTGGCTTTTGTTGATGAATTAGAATGCATTTCCTTGCCATTGTGTCAGAGGCTGACTGGGAAGCTATACAGTGCATCGCTGCATGGATACGAGTGCCATGTGATTTACAGAGTGTGTGCCCAATTGATTCTTGTGTACCCCCATGTAGGACATAAACAAGGGCGCTTCCATACTTAACAAACCGGACCAATTGATATCGCCAAAGCGTGTTAAATGTAGTTGCACTGGAGAGAATACTATACATTAAAACTCGTTCTCCGGTGTTATAAAATGTCTATATTTCTCATCTTTTTACGTTCCCCAGATGCCGCTCAGCTGAAGATATCCTGAAAAAACTGGGACTGTAAACTCCTAATGTTTGAGAAGAACCCAAAGTATGAATGAAGGCCATTTCGCACAGAGATGATGCCCACTAGGACGTGCCTTAATGCTAGAGCCACGTGCTCTCTAGGGTCACGAATTCCCAGTCTGAAGAGTGACTGTTAAAATTGGCTTAGAGGAAGATGGCACCTTCCATATGACTGCTGGGTCATGACCTCCCACGTTTCCCAGTTGAGCCAAGCAGGCATTTCCACCCAGTTAGAGCCCCTTTTTAAACAAGCTGACTTGCCGGCACGATCAAATTATTCCATAGTATGCTGAAATACCTCAAATTATCGAGTGTTCAATAACGTAGAACATTTCACGTTCAAAATTATTATAAGAACCTAGTACAATAAAAGTTTCCATTACCCCTTTGTATTATAATCGTCCTACAGTTATGTACCAGTTCTAGACCTTACGTATCTCTTATCTTTCTGCTGCTGTGACGTGGGCTCAGACTCCCGCTGGCCAGGTAATGAGTGCATGTACGCTTTATAAATACACATATTATGTTAATGTAAACAATTAATATAGCTAGCAAGGAGCCATGTTACCCGCCAGAAATTTCCATGACTTACAAGAAGCACGTCGCCTTTTGGAATGATAAAGGCCCCTGTTTCGCTTTATCTCAGCGCAGTCAGTTACCAGAGCGGTTAGCGCAGCTATCTGCTTAAGGCGCTGAATTGCTCAGCCTTGTTTTCAAACCCAGAAAGTCCGGCTCCTCCCGACACTGCCCACACAGGCGCGGCGGAGGAGTTGGGGAGCAAGGAGCCATGTTAACAATGTCTAAACAGGCGCTTCAGAGGAGTTGAGGCGTTTTAATTCACTATGAGATGCCCTCAGTCACTTCCGTGTCCAGTCCCCAACTCTCCCTCAAAGCGCAGCTGTACAATAACATTTCATCTCAACCCCTCTTATTTTAATGTGCACGAAACAAATATGCAACCTATCTCTCCACGTTCAACACTTTGAGAAGTTCCCCAGACTGCAGCCCCCGCCGTGTCAAACTGATATCAATATAACTTCCAAAATAAGACATGTTTTATGAAGGCCCACTCTTGACGGGAACCCCGTAATGCATATATGCATACTAATACTCTACAGAATTAAGGCACTTTAATGCACATGTGGCCGCCCAGATCAAGATTTGGAAATAAGGCACTTTATGATGCACATTTGGACGCTCAGATCAAGATTTGGAAATAAGGCACCTTATAATGCACGTTTGGACACTCAGATCAAAATTTGGCCAATATAGAAACACCATAGACTTACAAAGCATTGCTTCCAAGTTGTTGCCGGCCGTCACCTGACATAGCGCTCTGAAACAAACTTTGCCAAGCGCAAGTTAGTACCCGGGTCCTAGCAACTAATGCGGCGATCTGCAGGACCCAGCTCAAATATCGGCACACTAGTCCCAGCATTCCTTCGCACTGAGGTCGGGAAACCAAACTAAATGCCCCTCACAGATGGGCAACGCAGCCCTGCCGAGGGAGCACTGTTCTTACTTCCCATCACTCAAGAATCCCTTCTAATCACCAAGGGGACGCGATGCAACTGCCGCCCTCGGAACGCCAACCAGTTCTCATCCACTGTAAGCAACAGAGACGGTACAGAGCAACCCCCGCTCCCTGCACTGAACCTGACTTCCAAGTACGACATGGCGTCCACAATAGACCAGTGCTGTGTCCGTTCCCCAGAACAAACTCATCCGGAGCCAATTCAAATGGCTTCACGATGGACGGAGCAGAGCTCAGCTCGTCATCAGCCACGGGTGACGTGTGCGGATGACGAGCTGAGCTCGTCATGTATCGCAGTAATTTTAAAAATGCCGCACAGCGCAAAAATCACCGCAGCAGCGATGTGGTTAAAATGTATGTATATGTCAAACCATGGAGGATGAACAGATCTAACAGATCAAAAGATAACATCTGATTGGCCGTCACCACATCAACAAAGATGCAGCAGCAGCCTCTTTAGGACTCAGGGACTCAGTCCCTTGTCATGAAAAATCAGGTAAAAAACATATAGGGGGTCAAGGTAGGGATTACCTGCCTCCTAGGCCTCGTGGCAAACATGTACAGTCGTATATATATATAAAGCAACGAAAGGTTATTATTCCTGTGAGGGTATCAAGATGCCAACCCAAGTGATCAATAGAGAGAGACGAAGAGAAACCGAAAGAAGAAAGAGGAGAAGGAAAAGGGCAACAATGATTAGACTAGCGATATACTTATGAGCTTCGCGAGCCTCAACCACGAAGGTAACATCTCCTCCTCCATTTGGTAGCCCATGTAATGTTACATGTGCCATAACAACATATTAATAACATTTGCCATTGTAATGAATGGAATTCAAAGAGAGAATCCCTTTTATGAGGTAACCTTTTAAATGTTCAAACTTGAACAACCTACAGACAAAGATAGCTGCTTCCTATAATGCCAAAGACACTTCATCCCAAGCACCATGGACGTCTCCGTTTAAAGGTGAATAGGGTACCTTGGGCACACACCAGAACTACTCAGGAGACCCCTTAAATAATGTGCTTAGTTTGTAAAAAAATAAAATATGTGCCAGGGCCCTCGTCAAAGGGCCACAGGAGCTTGCAATATCCACTGCCCCTGCCAGGCTGCCAATGACAGTACCAACACAATTACTAACCATCAAACTACAAGTGTGACAGTTTAGACTTATCCAGGCCCCTCAAGCTATAGGAATTTATTTAATGCGATTTTATATAGCGCGACCATTACCCGAAGGTGTCAGAGCACTTTATAAAAGAACCAGTTGCGTTACATAAGGACTTTGGATTACACAAGTTACATAAGAGATACAAACAGGAACAATTTGCAAATGTACAAGTTGTAAAGTCGCACAACTAAGAGATATACACACAGAAAAAATTTTGCAAATGTACAAGTTAAAGTCACTCAAGGAAGAGATACAAACGGATAAACTCTAAACTCATAGGAGTGTTACTAAGTACAAAGGTCTACTACATATACTAGCAATTAGAGTTATACATAAATATATATAAAAATAGTACATTTACTCATGGTTACATTTGACCAAAGATTAGGCTTGGACAATTAAATATTACATATTTACAGAGTGAATGGAGAAATTAAACATCAAAAGGGGTAGAGGGAGGTGGGGGGAGAAGAGTCGAAGGCAGAGATTGGCGAGAGGGGGACCTGAGGAGGAGAAAGAGATAAGGCAGCCTAGCAAAAGAGAAATGTCTGAAGTTGAATACCTGAATACATGTGCTGTCTGTCGGATAGGATCAATCAATCAATCAATCAATCAAAGACATTTATAGAGCGCACTACTTACCCGGAGGGTCTCAAGGCGCTTGGGGGGGGGGGCGTGCTGCTACTGCTCGAACAGCCAGGTCTTGAGCTTCTTCCTGAAGGAGAGGTGGTCTTGGGTCAGGCGCAGGTCGGTCGGGAGGGAGTTCCAGGTCTTGGCGGCCAGGTAGGAGAAGGACCTTCCTCCTGTTGTCGTTCTTCGGATGCGGGGGACGGCGGCGAGGGCGTGACTGGCTGATCGGAGATGGCGTTTGGGAGCGTAGAAGTTGATGCGGTTGTTGAGGTAGCTCGGGCCTTGATCGTGTAGGGCTTTGTGTGCGTGGGTGAGGAGACGGAAGGTGATTCTTTTGTTGACGGGGAGCCAGTGCAGGTCTCTCAGATGTCCGGAGATGTGGCTGTGTCGTGGGATGTCGAGGATGAGTCTGGCTGAGGCGTTCTGGATCCGCTGGAGTCTCTTCTGGAGCTTGGCGGTGGTTCCGGCGTAGAGGGCGTTGCCGTAGTTCAGTCGGCTGGTGACGAGGGCCTGGGTGACCGTCTTCCTGGTCTCGGAAGGGAGAGGGAAAAGGCATGAGTGGGTGAGATGGCGGCTCTCTCACCGCCTTTCAAAGGTGCTGCAATTGTGCCTCCCTGTTAGTGCGTCCGCTGCCACACCACAACAGTGTCCCCGCACCAGGTTGCCCCCACCTGCTCGAGGCACTCGCTGGCATGCCCAGGGCTCGAGTCGGGGTACCACGCGGGTGGACGGCGTCCCCCCACTTTTTTTACTGGGAGCTTAATAACTGGAGCAAATAGAGCCACACATTCACTCTTTGGCCTCTCTGGGGCGAGATCGGAGCTCATTCAGAATGCTGCTCACACGCCAGCTTCTCTAATGCAATCGCATCTAAGGGGTGAGCGAGGGGAGGCAATGAGTCTGATGGTGCAAGCCACCTTTGGTGACGTCACTTCCTGTCGTGACGTCAGCCTCCCCCCATTTTTTTTTTTAGGACTTGTGCCCTGGGCACGCCCCATGTGAAACAGAGGGGGGGGAGGAGGTTCACCCATTATACCCTCCTCTCGGGGCAGGGCACGGGAAAACGACCCCGCAAGGTCTTCGCAAGTCCTGTGCATCACTGCATTTCCTCCCCGCTTTATGTAACAGCTGTCCCTCGCACGGGGATCGAACTCACGGCCCTGGTGTCACTATCATGCCGCTCACAAAGGAGACTACTGGCCACACGAGTGGCACGCTAGGTCACGGCCTGCCAGCGACCTACCTGGGCTGCAGGAATTAACCATTTTTAATGTATATTGAATTATGAACAATATGTTGTAGTGCTTATCTCTAAATTAAACAAACAGAGTCCTCCTGTGGCAGACTGTGTCATAAGTGCCAGTGTTGACAAGTAAGTACAGGTGACCAGTACCGGAAACTGCCTGCTCAAATTAAGCACTTCTGCGCTATAAACGTTGGTGGGACACTCAACATCACGGCTGATATCCCAGGCTTGTTTGACACATTATTTCCCTGAAAAAATTGTGCTCTGAGCCGTTTGATGTCTTTTAATGGGTGAATTTAGAAAGTGTTAAGGACTGTGTGAAGGTGTTAACAATTCAAGTGTAGATACACGCTACAAATGTGTAAATTTGAACTGGCCCCAAAAGAAAAGGTGTCACTCCGGCAGCCCATCGCAAATAACTGCGACACTCCATTGTGCGCGAGACATTGTTTTGGATTAAAAGCTCGGTCGCCTCGGTAAGGCCCCCCTAAAGGCCCAGTTGAATGGATGTCACGCTCAATTGGGATGATTTTCCTACTGAGGTGGAAAGTACCCGCCTGGGCGGCTGCTTTCACACTGAACTCGACCCTAATGGCCGCCATTTCCGCCAGGGCTGCAAGATCAAAGTCACCCCACATAAACTGCCCTCCGCCGCCCCCGAGGCCGGGCCCGGGCCGCTGAGGGGTCAGGGCGCACTCTGCACATGCAAAGCGCCTCTGCGCCAGAGGTCTTCAATGAGCCAGGACGGGAGCTGTTATTTCTCAGACCGCCCACTAAATGACCCTCTTTGCAATGAAGGGGTCTGGACACAGCTCCAGCAGGGAGGGGGGCTCGTGACAGACAAGAGGTGACAATGAGGTCTTCGCCACCGTTTGCTCGCAGCAGGCAGGGCTCGAAATCTGCATTCCAAAACACAAACACTGCTGAAACCGAGAAGCGCCAACCCGTGCATTTCAATCGCATTTGACGGACAGACCGTTGGACCAAGCCGGCCAATCTCACCCACATACCACACTGACAAAGGAAATGATGGATGCGTCCCTGGCGGAATCTCCACTTCGCCAGTTACAAATGGTGCCTGCTGATTCCAATTGATGGCATTTAAAGGCGAGGCTATGGAGAAACTTGCAGTTTATTCCGGTTGCAACAAGCAACTGGTTATTACGCGTTATTGGTATCTGACGTATATTGGTGTGAGTTGATATTTTTAAACTAGTATAGACTCCCTGTTTTTATTTTTCAAACGCACGGTTCAGTAGATACCCAAAAACCAACATGTCCTAACTGAAGCCAGTAAACTCCATTTGTAACCAGTGAATGAACTGGAGTTTCTTCCAGGGTTGATGTTCTTCAAGTGCAGCAAGCCTTTAATGAGCTGTCCCTATAAATCTAACGGGCCCTTCAAAATGACACAAAGCTTTTACCCTCATCAACTGTTTTCGAATTACACACTAGAGTTACATATCATTTATTATTCCACCAGGGCTTTTGTACAATGGGCTACTGCAAAAGAGTAGTCCAGAGGGCGAGTTTCAGCCAGTCTTTTCAGACAACCACACAAAGCATTCTGGGATTTGTAGGCCCATGCTGGTAATGTGAAATCAGAAATGCCACGCTCTGGTGGTTGGCTGAAAAATTGTGGCTGGCTAAAAATCAGCAAAACACACAAGGTGAAGGACGGAATGTTGCACAATGGCAACAAATTCACCCCCGGTCACAGATCTGGGTTTAATCGATTGTTATTTTGCTCACCAGACCACCCCAGTTCAGACATGGCCATATGCAAATCAGTCTTGACCCTGTGCCTCATGGGAACAGTCCAGACCGAACTGCCCAGCCATGCCTTCCCTGGACTATAATCAAGCATCCTAGGACCTGTTTCTGGCTATCAGCTGTCTTCAGCCAGGATATCTTGACTCCAGTGGCGTAGTGAGCACGGGACCCACGTCTGGGCATACCCTTCCCACATAGGGTGAACAGCAAAACACACAAGATGATGGACGGAATGTTGCACAATGGCAAAACATTCACCCCCAGTCACAGATCTGGGTTTAATCCATCGTTATTTTGCTCACCAAGCCACCCCAGTTCAGACATAGCCATATGCAAATCAGTCTTGACCCTGTGCCTCATGGGAACAGTGCAGACCGAACTGCCAAGCCATGTCTTCCCTGGACTGGAATCAAGCATCCTAGGACCGGTTTCTGGCTATCAGCTGTCTTCAACCAGGATATCTTGACTCCAGTGACGTAGTGAGCACGGGACCCACGTCTGGGCATACCCTTCCCACATAGGGTGAACAGCAAAACACACAAGATGATGGACGGAATGTTGCACAATGGCAAAACATTCACCCCCAGTCACAGATCTGGGTTTAATCCATCGTTATTTTGCTCACCAAGCCACCCCAGTTCAGACATAGCCATATGCAAATCAGTCTTGACCCTGTGCCTCATGGGAACAGTGCAGACCGAACTGCCAAGCCATGTCTTCCCTG
Source organism: Lissotriton vulgaris (assembly GCF_964263255.1). Lineage (NCBI taxonomy): Eukaryota > Metazoa > Chordata > Amphibia > Caudata > Salamandridae > Lissotriton > Lissotriton vulgaris. The sequence continues at coordinate 71,049 of NW_028249128.1, forward strand.
GACTGGAATCAAGCATCCTAGGACCTGTTTCTGGCTATCAGCTGTCTTCAACCAGGATATCTTGACTCCAGTGACGTAGTGAGCACGGGACCCACGTCTGGGCATACCCTTCCCACATAGAGTGAACAGAAAAACACAAAAGATAAAGGACAGAATGTTGCACAATGGCAAAACATTCACCCCCAGTCACAGATCGGGGTTTAATCCATCGTAATTTGCTCACCAAGCCACCCCAGTTCAGACATAGCCATATGCAAATCAGTCTTGACCCTGTGCCTCATGGGAACAGTCCAGCCCGAACTGCCAAACCATGTATTCCCTGGACCGGAATCAAGCATCCTAGGACCGGTTTCTGGCATTCAGCTGTCTTAAGCCAGGATAGCTTGACTCCAGTGGCGTAGTGAGCTGGCTAAAAATCACCCTTACGACATGAGTCCAGTTGACAGTTCTCATGCCACATAAAGAAACCTGTCCTATGGTAGACTGGAAGGCACGGACAGAGGATGGATGGGCCTTGGGTACTTTTGAGATGAATCAATGCCATTGCAGTTCAATTTGAGGTGGAAAAATATATTGTTGCAAGTTTCAAATGATGTGTTAACTCTTGTGTGATCCGGGTACGCAGTAGCATTAGCCAGTTGACTCCCATTTTGAGAAAGGCAGAACATCCTGCCATCTATCACATTCTGTTTACTTTCAATTATTCCTTTAAACAACTTGGTCAAAGGCTTTCTGGACTTTCAATACCATTTTAAATAATTACACCCATACAGGCATGAACATAAACAGGTTAGCATTAGGATTCAGCCGTCTCCGAAAGGGTTGCAGGCTCTACCATGTTCATCTCAAGGCTTTCAGTGACTTAGGGAATAACCTTCTAACAACCCTAAACTACTCTTTCTGGGGTGGTTTTCAGTTCAGTGCAGCATAGGAACATCCTATAATACTGCCACGCGACCTTGCTAAAAGAAAATTGCTTGCATGTTAGCACAATAAATCACACACACTACTCAAAACACAGTTTAGTAGGTTAGTTGTGGTTGTTTTTTGACCTAAAAGAGGAAAGAATCTCTCTTCCACTGGCTTTTACAAGCCGCTAGAACCCTTGCCAGCGAGTGGTGGTGGCATTGTGGCAGCGGAAAGACAACATAGTAGTGCCCCCCCCATGCCACCATCTTCAGGTGGAAACTGAAGAAGAGCCACAACATACTTGTGAGCAGAGCACGCCAAATACTGCATCCCCTGTGCCACCATGCAAGTTATATGGCCAGCTTCGGTTCTTGTTTATTAACATGCAGTATGGAGATCCCATTTAGATCACTCCCTCCTTCTGTCGGATTGCTCCTTACTGGTTTCCAAAACGTTTAAAATGCAGCTGCAATGAGGACAAAGAACTCAAGGCAGCATGTTAATGACAGCTCTTGTTGTGTGAGTCAGACCAGAGGCTCATGCACTTGACTGTAAACTGAAGGAAATCTAACGGGGGGAATGACTCCCAAAGGAATGTACACATCATGATTATGCCTATGTTGAGAGTGCAATTCTTTTTTACTTTTGTTTTTTGAACACATAGAGGATTCTAGGAGTATTCCTTGGAAGACACAATTTCCCAGAAGTTTTTCTGGAGTTATTTTGCATGTACTAAGTTCCTCGCATACAAAAGCATTTCTTCATGAGTTATTGAGAGCAAAAGGGATGCTCGGCCCTTTGCCATATCTTTTGGAAGACATAGGGCTCGCCTACTCCCATCTCCGGATGTCACTGTGACTTCCGCAAGACATGAAACATCATGAGGTACTCCCTGCAAAAATGCAAACACAAGGAAGGGGATTACCTCCTGCTCCCAAACATGGCCACTATTGGACCGTCCACTTCCTAGGCACCTCCAGGCCCACTACTAGCTTTGGTGTCTGCGATTCTGGGAGCGTCTTTTCTCATCTTCTTGACCTGCACTGATTGTTTACTCCAAAGATTGGATGTAAGGAATCGAATAGACCTACCTCCAGAGTGCTGATGTTTAATCTGAGTGATCATTAGTAGATTCATTTTCCTAACCCACAGATCCTGCAGTAGCATGGGGACTCAGGTAAGTGGCCAGGCCAGATGGTTTTGATTGCTTTAAGCTTTGTTCCTCAGGTACAGGTATTTATAGTGGATCCCATGCTCCACAGCCAACCAATGCACTCCTTTGTATCTCAGGCAAATGATGACATCTCCTCAGATGAAGTCACTAGACTCGCACGTTCTGTACATGCTGCTGCTCGGCCAGCTCATCAACAGAAAGATGTAGGTAGAGGTCATTCCAGTAGTCTAATAACACCACCTCAGTAACATGAGGCAACTTAGTGAGTTTAGGAGATGGGGATATAGAAGCAGACAACACAGACAACAATAATCTGCTTGTCCTAGAGAGATCCTGATCTAAATTCCAAGGATTTAACCTTAGGTACAGGTATATTTTTGCCTGTTAGAAATATCTCTGTTTATGGCATCCTCAACTGGATAGCTTTCAAGCAGCTGTCATTAGTTGAAAGGATTTTAAAGGGAGCCTCTGGTCTAATTATCCAATGATCGGATTACCCGCTGTAGCAGCATAGATTCAAAGGATTTTATGTTGTTAGACAGTGGTTGAACGTAGATATTAAATAGCATAGTTGGCAACCATGACACCTGTGATACCCTGTGAGGCATCCCTGTGAAAGATGAGGTTCTAGCCATGACATTGCCACTACTAGGAAATTGCCTTTCCAGACACTTTTGCTCTGACGCCGCAAAAGGGCCTTGCGAATGAGAACGAAGTGTCAAGGAAAATGTCAGTGCCCTGCACCAAATGATGAACCCCGCCTTTATTGAACATTTCCTCTCCCTGATCAAGCCATGAGGTATGCGATGAAACCGCCCCATCTTTCCAGGCATCCTGGAAATCTCCTGGTTCCACTACTGAATGTATTTATTTATACTGTTCATCATGCAGGCCTTGACACCCACTCTCCCACAGTTCTGGGGATCATTGGGGACCAGGGCATATTAGCCGAAAAAGAAGTCTTAACAATCAAAACCACTTCTTGAAACAATTATTCACTTACAACTTTCCTTTCCAGTGAGGCCATATTGTTGCCCCGATATGCTAAGGCACAAGAAGGTCACATCCAGTGGTCACAGTAGAACAAGGGAGCAGCCAGAAAATTAAAATCCCCCCCACCTCGAAACAAAGCTCTTATGACACAAAGCAAGTCATTAGGACCCTCTTCAGAAGAGCTCTCTTGCCTCTTCCGTCCAAGCATCTATCCATTCATCTTTCCATCCAGCCACTGATATCCACCATTTAATCTTTACATTCTGTAATCCATTCATTCTTTCATCCATCATTCAGTCTTTTGCCATTTCATCTGTCTGTGAATCCATATCCTAACTTATCCATCCATCTCTTAACAAACCTATCCATCCATCCATCCATCCATCTATCCATCCATCCATCCTTTTGCGCCTCCATCCATCTACCCTTTCACTTCATCATCCATCCTTTCACTCATCTGTTCATCCTTCTCTCCTCCATCCTTCCTTTCACTCACTCATCCATCCACGCTTTCTCTCATCCATCCTTCCACCATTTCATCCACTTGTCCACCTTCCCTTTCACTCATCCATCCTTTCTCTCATCCATCCATTCTTTCACTCATCCATCCATTCTTTAACTCATCTATTCATCCGTCCTTGTGCTTATCCATCTATCCGCCCTTTCACTCCATCCATCCATCTTGCCTTTCACTCATTCTATCCTTCCATCCTTTCACTCAGTCATCTATCCTTTCAGTCACTTATCCTTTTTCTTATCATCCATCCACGCTCCCTTTCACTCATCCATCCACTAGTTCACTCATACATCATTTTCTTCATTTATCCATCTACCATCCATCGTTTAACTTGCCCATCCTTCCATCCTTTCACTGATCCCCAACCATCCATCTTTTCTCTCTTTCACCTTTGTCTAAAAAAGTTGCAGACAGAAGACGTCCATAATCCCAGCTGTTGCTGCTAAAGTTGGGGTTTCACAACTCCCCGAGATCCATCCATCCATCCATCCTTTCACTCATCCATCTATCCACCCATCAATCCATCTTTTCACACAGCCGTCCATACTTTCACTCATTAATGTATCCATATTTCTCTCATCCTGCCTGAAATTGAATGCAGATAAGACTTAAGTTCTGTTCTTTAGCCAGGCTCATCCCCTCTGTACAATCTCTGGTGGCCGCCAGTGATTAATCCACTGCCAACTCTGTCAGAGTCGGTCAGTAACTTGGGTATTAAGTTGGATAAGGACCTATCTTTCAACGCTCAGGTAAAACACATTTCTTCTTCGTGTTTCTGGAAAATGAGATCTATTTGAAAATTCATATGGTTCTTGCTGTAGAAACACCGGAAAGCAACAGTGCATGATTTGGTGACCTCAAAGTTGAAATACGCTAATAGCTTGTATCTTGGGTTGCCTGCATACTTGAACCGCAGGCTTCAAATCATCTAAAACTCTGTGGCAAGATTGATTAGGCGAATACTTTTCCGCCACCATATCTCCCCTCACTTGAGACAGCTGCATTGTCTTCCAGTAATTCGGAGGATGGAGTTCAAGTTGTTGACCCTGGCATTTAGAGCCACCAGGGATCTGGGTCCTAGGTTGCATCGATATTATCAAGATTGTGTCTTGAGATCTAACCACTTGCCGCTCTTACAGGTTCCAAGAATCTGCAAAGCCTGAATAGGTGGCAGATCTTTTGCAGTAAAAACAGCAAAACTCTGGAACTCTTTGCCGGTCCACCTTCGCAGAGGTAGCTGTGCGCTTTAGAAATGGCTATTACATTACATCATCCATCCACCCTTTCACTAATCCATTCATTCACCCTTTCATCCATCCATCCATCCATCCACCCTCCCTTTCATTCATCCATCAGTTCTTCAACTTATCCATCCATCCTTTTATTCATCCATAGTCCCTTGTTCAATCATCCATCCATTCTTTAAATCATCCATCCTTACATCTATCCTTTAATTTATTGATCTACCCATCTGCCCTGTGACTCACCCATCCATCCACCTTTTAACTCATACAACCATTCATCCATTCATTCATCCTTTCATTCACTCACCCACCCTTTCACAATGTTGATGATCCTTTATTTGCGGAGTTGCAGAGAGAAGAGGCTCATCAAGAACTCAACAGCCAAGGGGGGTTCACCGCAGCCCTGCAGTAGAAGAAAGAAGATCTTTCTTTGCAGCATAGGGTCCCCTACCTCCACCTTTACAGTTGTCAGACCTCCGTTTTGATGACATGGGGGCCTGGTGGTTCACTGGAAATGACATCACTGCTGCCAGCCCACTCAGAAGTTAAAGCCCTCCCTACCAGGCTAGTCATGTGAATGCAGATGGGGAAGCAGGGGTCCATTCTCCACACCCCAATGGTTAATGTGCACTGCTCCCTATTCAGGAGGGCACTTTTCAGGCTTCTTTGGAGGGTACTAAAATGTTTTTCTTCATTAGATGTCATGGTTCACCCCCATTCTCTGTCCAATGAAGTCTGATCTGGGTGATCAGATGTGTGTTGTCAGGACCTCAGGTTGTGGAGGATGCATTTGTGTGTCAATTTCAGAAGCATTGAGGACGTTGAGTTCCAGACTCTGCTAAACACGGTGCATACATTGTTCAATTGTATTTCCTGGGGTACCGCCACCCTGTGCAACTCCTGCAGAGATGGGTTGAGGTGGACTTGGTAAATTAGGTTTAAGCTCATTCGGTCTGCCTGTCTTTGTCTTTGCATCTTCAAGAGCCTCTCGATTTCTTTCCTTGAGGCTCGAATACAAATGATGAAGCAGAGACCCAGCCCTCATAAGGAAAGACTAATTAAATGTGGTGGCTCATCTAAAGTAGAGTACGAATCCTTCCCAAGAAGACAAGCATTGGAAATGCAATAGGTCTCGCATTATAAAAGTAGGAGCTATTGGTCTTGTAAATGATTTTTTTTCTTTGTGTTGATTTTTGAAATAGCTAAATGGATAGCTTTGTCATTCACAACGCCAATAGTTTTAACTTTTGTGAATGTGACACCTATCGCATTTGGAATGCAACATGTTTTGTATTTACGTGACTTTGATGGCAGCTCTTGTTGTTATGCCACATCTCTAGAGTGCAGGAGAGTGCAGCAGGGGAGAGAAGCACAGCCCTGCTAGCTGAGCGTCCTCCCATCGCACACCCATCTGCGGCTTGAGTGGTGTGGGTGTGAGGGTGAGGGGTGTGAGCGTGAGGGGGGTGAGGGTGAGGGGTGTGAGGGTGAGGGGGTGTGAGGGTGATGGGGTGTGAGTGTGTGTGATGGTGATGGTGAGTGAGGAGGTGTGAGGCTGAGTGTGTGTGACGGTGTGAGGGTGAGGGTGTGTGAGGGTGAGTTAGGGAGTGTGAGGGTGTGTGAGTGGGTGAGTCTGAGAGTTAGGGGGTGTGAGGGTGACTGAGGGTGAATGAGGGTGAGGGGATGAGGGTAAGGGTGTGTGAGGGTGAGGGGCGTTGATGGTGAGAGGTTGCAAGGCTGAGGGTGGGTGAGTGTGTGTGAGGGTGTGTGAGGATGAGGGTGTGAGGTGTAGTGAGTGTGAGATTGTTGTGAGGGGTGTGAGGGTGTGAGGGGAGCTAGAGGGTAAGGGTGTGTGAGGGTGTGTGAGGGTGTGTGAGGGTGAGGGTGAGTGAGGGTGTGTGAGGCTGAGGGTGTGTGATGTGTGAGGGTGAGTGAGGTTGAGTGAGGGCGTGTTAGGCTGAGGGTGTGTGACGGTGTGTGAGGGTGAGTGAGTGTGAGTGAGGGTGAGTGAGGGGGTGTGAGGGTGTGGGTGTGTGACGGTGTGTGAGGGTGAGGGTGTGTGAGTGTGAGTGAGGGAGTCGGAGGGTGTGTGAGTGGGTGAGGGTGAGAGTTAGGGTGTGCGAGGGTGAGGGTGTGAAGGTGACTGAGGGTGTGTGAGGGTGAGGGTATGAGGATAAGGGTGTGTGAGGGTGAGGGGTGTTGATGGTGAGAGGGTGCGAGGGTGAGGGGGGTGAGTGTGTGTGAGGGTGTGTGAGGTTGAGGGTGTGAGGTATAGTGAGTGTGAGAGGGTTGTGAGGGGTGTGAGGGTGTGAGGGTGTGAGGGGATTGAGGGTGTGTGAGGGTGAGGGGGTGCGAGTGTGTGTGAGGGTGAGTGAGGGGGTTTGAGGCTGAGTGCGTGTGATGGTGTGTGAGGGTGAGGGTGTGTGAGGGTGAGTGAGGGGGTGTGAGGTTGTGGATGTGTGACGGTGTGTGAGGGTGATGTTGTGTGAGGGCGATTGAGGGTGTGTGAAGGTGTGTGAGAGTTAGGGGGTGTGAGGGTGAGGGTATGAGTCTGTGTATGTTTATAAGTAATTTAAATGTGTCTTTTTTTTAAATATGTGTTGTATTAAATAAAATGTGATAGAGCTTCCCTTTTGAATTGTCCTGCCTTATGTGTATGTTTTTATGTAATTAAACTGTGTGTGTGTGTTTTAATATGTGTAGTGTTATGTGTGTGTTTTGTGTCTGTGGACTCCCGTATTAAATGTATTAATTTTAAAATGGCCGACGCAATGCGTCACCTTGACGCTACCTACGTCAGCGTTCTAGTTTTTTTTTGTGTTGTCACTGTTTACTTTTGATTGACGTTTATTTGTAGCCAATCGGAGCGCTACGTTTTTGACGTAGCGTTCTGATTTGCGTACGTCGACGTTGGAATTCCCCAGATGATCGAGAATCGTGGTGCGCGGAAGGCGTGTGCTTGTTCGTGTGCTGGTGCTGCGTCGTTTGACAGGTAAGATTTAATTTCTAAGTTATTTTGTATCTAATTTAATGTAGTATCTATAGTATGTATAAATTAATTAATGTTTATGAGTGTATTTATATAAATAGTGACATTTTTTGTTAGCGATTGTACTATTTGTTATTTATTTATTTAAAGAAAATTTAAATCATTTTTTAACGTTGATATGTAATGTATATGTTAGCGACAACTCTAATTTCATGTTTTGTAGCTGTTTGTTATTTGACGACATGAATTTTTTTTGAACTTCTAAGGGCTATTTCATTTCGAGTACATTTATGTATGCGGTTTACTTTCTTTTTTTTTTGAATACTTAAATGCATTGTTTAGATTTCTTTTGTTACTTTGAGTGGAATACTTTGTTGTAGTTTTGGAAGAATTGCAATTAGGCTGTGCAGTCTCGTGCTTTTGTGATTACGCGCTTTGTTTGTGTTTTTGATTTTTTCTGGCATTGTTTAATGGTTTATTTTCCCTTACTTCAGTAAGTGCTTTATGTTGTGAATTTGTTTCCTTTAGCTCGCTTTGTCCACTTTTAAATTGTTGTATTATTTGCTGTGTATTAAGATGTTTGCCTATTTTGTGTGCATTTATGATCTTTGTGAAAGAAATGTTTTATTTTACAATCCCTTTCTTCATTTTTGTGTATTAATTGCTGCACTGTCCTTGCGTTGCATTAAGTTTTAATTTTTGAATAGCTACAAGTGTGTAATCCGATTTTTACGTATTAAAATAAATGTTGCCTAACGTTATTTATGTGTGGAGATGGAGGGTGGAGTTGTAGTTGGAGGGTAGAGTTGTAGGGTGGTATTGGAGTTATAGGGTGTAGTTGGAGGGTGGACTTGGACGGTGTGAGTGTGAGGGTGAGTGGATGTGTTTGGGGGTTTGAGGGTGTGTGATGGTGTGTGAGAGTGATTGAGGGTGACTGTTTTAGTATGAGTGAGGGTGTGAGTGTTGTGAGTGTGTGTGTGAGGATGAGGGGGTGAGGGTAAATGTTGCCTAACGCTATTTATGTGTGGAGTTGGAGGGTGGAGTTGTAGTTGGAGGGTAGAGTTGTAGTGTGGTATTGTAGTTTTAGGGTGTAGTTGGAGGGTGGACTTGGACGGTGTGAGTGTGAGGGTGAGTGGATGTGAGTGTCTGGGGGTTTGAGGTTGTGAGTGAGGCTGAGCGTGTGTTGGTGAGTGATGGTGTGTGAGGGTATGAGTGTGATTGAGGGTGTGAGGTTGTGAGAGTGTGAGGGTGTGATGTAGGGTGAGGATGAGTGAGGGTGTGTGAGGCTGAGGGTGAGGGTGGGTGAGGGTGTGAGTGGTTGTGATGATGCCTATAAGTGATCATTTTTTCTCCGTGAATATTGTACACTTCAAATGTATTAATGTTGTGAAGCGTTGTTTTAGAAGCTAATCAAGACCTATGTAATGTTGATTGATGCTGTTGTTAACGCTGAATCAAAAAACAAACACATCAGTAACGTTTTTTATATAATGCATGTAAAAAGTTATCATTTTTTGTAAGGTACACATCAATTCGCACTGCAAAAGCTTGGCTTGAATTAACATAGATGCGCAGTGATTTTGCCTGTGTTTGCTCATTAGAGACAATGTTTACCTCCTTTTAAATTTCCGACTACAGATGCGCATTAACTGTGGCAAAGTATAAGTATGAAGCCACCTTTAAAAATTGTATTGTTTTTGTTGTGTAGTTTGAGTGGAATACTTTATTGTACTTATGGAAGAATTGCAATTAGGATGTGAGGTCTAGTGCTCTTGTGATTACGCACTTTCTTTGTTTTGTGGATTCTTTCCACCATTATTTAATGGTTTATTTATTTCCCCTTACTTTAGTAACTGCTTTATGTTGTGAATTTGTGTCCTTTAGATGTCTTTGTCCCCTTTTAAATTGGTGTATTACTCGCTGTGTTTCCAGAAGTTTCCCTATTTTCTTTGGATTTTCTTTTTCCGTAAAAAATGTTATATTTAACAATCCTTTTCTGCATTTTTATGTATTAATTGGTGCACTGTCCTCGCGATGCATTAAGTTTTCATTTTTGAATACCTACAAGTGTGTAATCCGATGTTTTGTTATTGAATTAAATGTTGCCTAATGCTATTTACGTTTGGAGTTGGAGGGTGGATTAGTAGTTGGAGGGTGGATTAGTAGTTGGAGGGTGGAGTAGTAGTTGTAGGGTGGAGTTGTAGGGTGGTGTTGTAGGATGGAGTTGGAGGGTGGACTTGGACGGTGTGAGTGTGAGGGTGAGTGGATGTGAGGGTCAGGGGGGTGTGAGGGTGTGTGATGGTGTGTAAGGGCGAGTGAGGGTGACTGTGTGAGTATGAGTGAGGGTGTGAGGGTTGTGAGCGTGAGGGGGTGAGGGTGTCTGAAGATGAGGGGGTGAGGGTAATGGGGTGTGAGTGTGTGTGATGCTAGGTGTGGGTGAGTGAGGGTGTGTGAGGGTGAGTGGGTGAGGGGGTGAGGGTGTGTGAGGGTGAGGGTGTTGAGGGTGAGGGTGTGTTGGTGAGTGATGGTGTGTGAGGGTGTGAGGGAGTTTGAGGATGAGTGAGGGTGTGTGAGGCTGACGGTGAGGGTGGGTGAGGGTGTGAGTGGGTGTGAGTGAGAGTTGTTGTGATGATGGCTATAAGTGTTTATTTTTTCTCCGTGAATATTGTACACTTCAAATGTATTAACGTTGTGAAGCGTTGTTTCTGAAGCTAAGAGACCTATGTAATGTTGATTGATGCTGTTGTTAGCGCTGAATCCAAAAACAAAGACATCAGTAATTTTTTTTTATATTATACATGTAAAATGTTTTCATTTTTTTTGTAAGGTACACATCAAGCCGCACTGCAAAAGCTTTGCTTGCATTAACATAGATGCGCAGTCATTTTGGAGGGTGGAGTTGTAGGGTGGTGTTGTAGGGTGGATTTGGAAGGTGGACTTGGACGGTGTGAGTGTGAGGGTGAGTGGATGTGAGGGTCAGGGGGTGTGAGGGTGTGTGATGGTGTGTGAGGGTGAGTGAGGGTGACGGTGTGAGTATGAGTGAGGGTGTGAGGGTTGTGAGGGTGGACTTGGACGGTGTGAGGGTGATTGGATGTGAGGTTCAGGGGTTGTGAGGGTGTGTGATGGTGTCTGAGGGTGAGTGAGGGTGACGGTGTGAGTATGAGTGTGGGTGTGAGGGTGATGGGGTGAGGGTGTGTGAAGATGAGGGGGTGAGGGTAATGGGATGTGAGAGTGTCTGATGATAGGTGTGGGTGAGTGAAGGTGAGAGTTTGAGGGTGAGTGAGGGTGAGTGTTGTGAGGGTGTGAAGGTGAGTGAGGGTGTGCGAGTTTGAAGGTTGAGTGTGTGACTGTGGGTGAGGGTGAGGGTGTGTGAGGGTGAGGGGGTGTGAGGGGGTGGGAGGGTGAGGGGGTGTTGTTGAGTGATGGTGTGTGATGGTGAGTGGGTGAGGGTGATTGAGTGTGTGTGAGGGTGAGGGTGTTGAGGTTGTGGGTGAGGGTGTGTTGGTGAGTGATGGTGTGTGAGGAAGGGTGAGGATGAGTGAGGGTGTGTGAGGCTGAGGGTGAGGGTGGGTGAGGGTGTGAGTGGGTGTCAGTGTGAGTTGTTGTGATGCGCAGTCATATTGGAGGGTGGAGTTGGAGGGTGGAGTTGGAAGGTGTGATTGTGAGTGGATGTGAGGGTCAGGGGGTGTGAGGGTGTGAAATGGTGTGTGAGGGTGAGTGAGGGTGACGGTGCGAGTATGAGTGAGGGTGTGAGGATTGTGAGGGTGGAGTTGGACGGTGTGAGTGTGAGGGTGAGTGGATGTGAGGGTCAGGGGGTGTGAGGGTGTGTGATGGTGTGTGAGGGTGAGTGAGGGTGACGGTGTGAGTAAGAGTGAGGGTGTGAGGGTTGTGAGGGTGAAGGGGTGAGGGTGTGTGAGGGTGAAGGGGTGAGGGTGTGTGAACATGAGGGGGTGAGGCTAATGGGGGGTGGACTTGGACGGTGTAAGTGTGAGTGGATGTGAGGGTCAGGGGGTGTGTGGGTGTGTGATGGTGTGTGAGGGTGAGTGAGGGTGATGGAGTGAGTATGAGTGAGGGTGTGAGGGTGAAGGGGTGAGGGTGTGTGAGGGTGAAGGGGTGAGGGTGTGTGAACATGAGGGGGTGAGGCTAATGGGGTGTGAGAGTGAGACAGGTGTGGGTGAGTGAGGGTGAGAGTTTGAGGGTGAGTGAGGGTGAGTGTTGTGAGGGTGTGAAGGTGAGTGAGGGTGTGCGAGTTTGAAGGTTGAGTGTGTGACTGTGGGTGAGGGTGAGGGGGTGTGAGGGTGAGGGGGTGATGTTGAGTGATGGTGTGAGGGTGATTGAGGGTGTGTGAGGGTGTTGAGTGTGTGAAGGCGTCTGGGGAGGAGGAGGAGAATTTTTTTTTATTTTATTTAGAAGTTTTCTATAGCGCTAACAAGACCCGAAGGTAACAGAGCGCTTCACAGTAGTGGGCATGAAAAAGAGAACAACATGAAACAAACCCAATAAAAGCAATCGGCGACAGACAATTTGGAAAGAAGAAAAGTTCGGACAGCAGGGCTTCTCAGTACTGGATTCAACAATACCGCATGGATTCTGAGACGTTTGCAGCTCCAAGTTATCCATAACCAAGGGAGCGGATCAGGCACAAGGATTTAAGTTGGCTCTTGAATTCTGCATAGGACGGTAGAGTTCTGATGTGCGGGGGGATGGCGTTCCATATTTTGGGGGCATTTCCTGAGAAAGAGCAGTCCGCAGTTCTCTTCCTTCTGGTTTTTGGTAGGATGAGCAGTAGGGAATTAGAGCTTCTCAGATTTCTGGCTTGGCCTGCTTTTTTGAGCTTGTTAGCCAGGTATTCCGGTTTGCCGGTGTGGAGGGCCTTGTGGGTTAGGCAGGCCGTTCTGAAGGTACTTCGCATTTCCACAGGGAGCCATTCGAGTTCTTTAAGAGCCGGGGAGATGCGATCATATTTTTTGCAGCCTGTGATCATTCTTGCTGCCGCGTGAAGTGTTGTTTTTAGTGGAGCCAGGTTGGATTTGGGGATGCCTGTTAGGATTGAGTTCCCATAGTCCAGTCTTGATAGAACTAGAGATTGCGTGGCTAGTTTGAGGTCCTTGTTGGGAATGTAAGGTTTAATTTTGTTCAAAAGTCTGAGGTTGAAGAATGCGCTTTTCGCCGAGTTCTTAATGTGATTTGTCAGGGTTAGTTTAGGGTCTAAGGTGAAGCCCAGGGATTTAACGGAGTCTGCTAGCGTGAGGTTACCCTTGAGAGCATCGATCGACTTTAGCCACTCGGTGATTTGAGGGTTATCTTCTTTGTTTGAGATGAGGAGTGTTTCTGTCTTATCGGGGTTGAGTTTCAGGTGATTCTTTGTCAGCCAGTCTTGAACTTCATTTAGGATATCGTTGAGTCTCTGGATGTCTTTAAGAGAGGAGATTTCCAGGTAAATCTGCGTGTCGTCCGCGTAGAGGTGGAAGTTGATGTGGGCGTTCCTGAGTAACTTAGCGAGTGGCTCCATGTAGATGTTAAAGAGCTGGGGGGAGAGCACCGATCCTTGAGGGACACCCTTGTTGACTTGCTGGGTATCGGAGGTGAAGTTCTTGATTTTTATTAGTTGCGAACGGTTGTGTAAAAAGGAGGAAAACCACTTGAGAACTACCTCGCCAAGGCCGGCTCTTTCTTGGAGAGTCGTGATGAGGAGCTTGTGGTCCACCGTGTCGAACGCTGCTGAGAGATCAAGGAGTATGAGGAGGCAGCACTTGTCAGCGTCAAGAGATCCATGGATGTCATCTATGATGTTCAACATCGCGGTTTCAGTGCTGCGGCCTTGTCTGAAGCCAGATTGGAGGGGGTCCAGGAGATTGATGTTGTCCAGGTGTTGCGTCAGTTGCAGGAGTACACAGCGTTCAAGTGTTTTTGAGAGTAAAGGGAGGTTAGATATTGGTCTGAAATTGTTCAGGTCAGTTGAGTCGAGACCGGGTTTTTTCAGGAGGGGAGTGACTTGTCCCATTTTTAGACAATCGGGGACCACACCGCTTTGTAAGGAGCTGTTTATGATTCTTCCCCAGATAGGCGCTAAGGTAAGCTTCATTTGTTTGATTAAAGATGGGGGGATGGGGTCTGAGATGTGTGCTGAAGGTTTGGAGGTCGAGATCAGCGCGATTATCTCAGTTTCCTGGACGGGGCGAAAGCTTAGCCAGGGGGAGGGAAAGGAGTCGGATGGGAGTGCCACTGGGGAGGTCGAGTAGCTCTTCTGGAGGTGTGGGTTGTTGATGTCTAGAGATAGTTCGATTTTTTGGACTTTGACGTTGAAGAAGTTGGCAAAGTTGTCACAAAGTTCTTTGGAAGCCTGAAGGGTTGAGGGCAGGGGCTTTGTTGTGTGCGTGGAGAGAGAGGGGAGTTGCAAGCGGCTGGGGGCTGGTGAACAGATGGCGAAGGCTGGCGAATTGAGTTGTGCATGCTCGCATGGAGTCGTTGATTTTTGCAAGTTGCAGCCCGTTCCTTTCTGCTGCTACTCCGTTTGTATCGAGTGCCGAGGCTGCATAGTTAAGACCAGGGCTTCAAACTGAGCCTGCAAAGGGAAGCGGCATTGAAAGCCCTCTCAGCCCCCCACCCCATCAAGGCACACGAAACAGATAGAGGGCTGCCATTGTATTTTGATTTTGTTGGGCTCACCAGCATTTGAACGCTGCAGTTCACTACCACACATCTATGGTAGTGTATTTTTTGTTTTCGGTACAAGGCTAATTAATGTGTGTTAGTTAATACAAATTCTTTTAAGAACATGATGCTTCCAACATGTTTCAGTATTCAATACGAAGATGTCAAATGCGGGTTTAAGACGAGACACGGCCGTGAAACTGCAGGGAGAGAGAGGGGAGGTGCTGGCGGCTGGGGAGGGGGAGGAGAAATGCGAGCCTGGCTGTGTGCAGGGAGAGAGAGGGGAGGTGCTGGCGTCTGGGGAGGGGGAGGAGAATTGCGAGCCTGGCTGTGTCCGGGGAGAGAGAGGGGAGGTGCTGGCGTTTGGGGGCTGGGGAACAGATGTCGAAGGCTGGTGAATTTTGTTTAAAAAATAGTCTGTTTCAGTGGGCAAAAAATGAGTTGTGCAGGTTTAAGACGAGACAAGGTTTAAGGGTTTAAGACGAGACACAGCCGTGAAACTGCAGGGAGAGAGAGGGGAGGTGCTGGCGGCTGTGGAGGGGGAGGAGAAATGCGAGCCTGGCTGTGTGCAGGGAGAGAGAGGTGAGGTGCTGGAGAGGGGAGGTGCTGGCGTCTGGGGAGGGGGAGGAGAATTGCGAGCCTGGCTGTGTCCGGGGAGAGAGAGGGGAGGTGCTGGGGGCTGGGGAACAGATGTTGAAGGCTGCCGAATTTTGTTTAAAAAATAGTCTGTTTCAGTGTGTAAAAAATGAGTTGCGCAGGTTTAAGGGTTTAAGACGAGACACGGCCGTGAAACTGCAGGGAGAGAGAGGGGAGTAGCTGGTGGCTGGGGAGGGGGAGGAGAAATGCCAGCCTGGCTGTGGAGAAATGCGAGCCTGGCTGTGTGCTGGGAGAGAGAGGGGAGGTGCTGGCCGCTGGGGAGGGGGGAGGAGAAATGCGAGCCTGGCTGTGTGCGGGGAGAGAGAGGGGAGGTGCTGGCGGCTGGGGGTGGGGATTGCCGTGGGAGGGAGCCTTGTCGCTTTCATGTGCACGCGCTTTTAATGTCAATGCGCTTGCGCATTGAGCTTCAATTTGACGGGCACTGCAAGGAATCGCCATGGAATCGCAAGTTGGTTAAAGTCTGTTTAAGCCCCCATAGTCTCGCAAGCTCAATGCGCATGCGCATTGACAGGCGAGACCTAAAGAAGAAATGCAAGAGAGAAGGGTTGACTGTGCGGTGACAGGAGGCAGCCAAACCCTGCCATTGATGGAGACTGGTACCCAGGCCCGTCACCAGTGGCACATCACATCAGGAGCACATGAGTTTCTGAAGCTTGATCTTGACAAGTGACAGTGCACAAAAACTCCCTGTATGTTTCCTCATTCACAACCCTTCCAGGCCAGAAAGATTCCAAGAATGTGCGATGAAGTGCTGAAGAAAGCTGGGGCCTCATTTATGAAGGCCTTGCGCTGCCGGTGCGTCACTTTTAAAATGGGAAAAAGTGACGCACCGGCTGCGCAAGGCCTTCATAAATGAGGCCCCTGGAGAGCTGTGATTTCGGCTGTCCTCTCCAGCCCTGATCCACTGCACTTTATTACTAATTAAACTAGAGGATTGGAACGAAGTTTAAAAAAACGAACGAACTTTGAAGTCATGCGATCTTCGTGTACGCGTGATATTGCTAAACTCAATAAAACTGGTTACAAAAAATGAACTTTGAAGAAGTGTGAGAACGACTGTGGAAAGTTTGAATAATGCCAACGTAAGGAACAGGAAGTGGCGGAAAGAGGCCTTATTTCGTATTTTAAAGTAACGGCTGTACTGATAAAGGATAATAAGCTGATAAATAAAGGGAGGTCCCATACACGTACATGCTTTATCGGCACATGGTAATGAATGGTAACCCGGAAGTATGCTCCTGAGGGTGGCTGAATACTGATTCCAGCTAGTGTTCTGCTTCTGACGTCATCCAACTCCATCATGCAATGCCCCTGGGGATGGCCGACAGATGTAATTAGGAAATGGGGCATCTTGGCATTTACGCCTCACTCAGGAGGACAGCCTGGAGTAACACCCCCGTGTCCCTCACACTTGCATTTCTATGGGGAACCGGTCTGGGGCTGCTGGAGCGGCACATGGAGGTGTCTGCAGATACCTGGGGAGTGAGAGGGTCTAATTGCCCTGTTCTCAGCAGGGTGTGAGCCCAGAGGCTTCAAAAGGCCCTGTTGCTTCTGTCCTAGAAACCAAGCACTTTCTGTGCTCATCTCAGACAATTTAACACCTCAATGGCTGTTATAATCAGCTGCTAAATTAGCAAGAGCATGCCAATTGATTTATATAGCGCACACTGCCCCTGAAAAGGCGTTGAAGCGCTTGGTTTTGTTTCTTTTTTTCTCACTATAAACATTAGAAACCCGTCGGAATTTTTTGTTCTGAAAGCAATGCAAATGTATCGCACATATGAGCCGCACAGGGTTCAATGTTTCTTTGATTGCTGAACGTAATTGAGTGCTGTTTCTGCGTGGGCAGCAAAATTGTGTTGGACCTGCCTTACGATTATGCCTCCACTTTGAACCTCTTTGGCATCTGTGGACGTAAAGTCTCAAATCGGCCCTTCCTAAGTGTTGTAAAATAACTTCACACATTACCAGCACTCGGTTGATCGACCTCAGAAGATTGAACAGCTGCGTCGGCCCTGTTCGGAAAAGAAATAACGACCCATGCAAACATTTTTTTTTAGCAGCGACCATTTTGGTTACTCGAGTCCTCAAGAGGGTTGCGAGGGGGGGGGGGGGGGGGGGGGATAAAGGTAACATTGGCCCCCATATTGTGCGCTGAAAAGTCCAGCTCAAGAAAAGATGCCTCAGTACGTAATTAACTGTTTAGTCAGAAACCTTCGAATAGCACAGCTAGTTGCAAATGGAGGGTTGGCCTCTAAATGATGGATTTATGGCCACCTAAGGACTTCCTGCCAATCAAAATCGGCAATAAAGAGAACCCACCCCATGGCCCCTGTACGCTCAATTATTTCCGTTTGCCGCTCTCCAGCTCAAGTGCTGCTGGGTCATTCCTGTCAGTTCATTGCAGGGTATAGCTCTGGCAGTCACGCTTTATTACTCATGTTAGAAAATAGAAAAACGAGTTGATGTGCAGATCTACGTTTTTCAGTTGTGGAGGCCAAAGCTAGTGCAAGCATTCACTTAAGCCCTAGGAGAATACTGTTTACCTAAGTTGTTTTTTTTTTGTTGCATATTTATATAGCGCGAACTCGACCCGAAGATATGTGAGCGCTGTACATGAGCACCGTATTTACATTGCACATTGAAGCTCGGGGAGATTAAGTGATTCGCCCAGAATCAAGTCTTAGGGGCTTGCACAGGTAGTCTTTCTTCCTTTTCCAATATTCATCAGCAACAAAGGGTGGATAGCTGTTCACTGCCTCACGCTTCTGTATTTTTCCTTTCGTTTTTTCCTGCAAATCGTTAGGTCATTGCTGACCTTCATCAGCGACCATTGTCGTCACTGACCTTTCGAATGGGATTTCCGTTACTTCTAGAGCAAGTCTTCCGCGCGACACCTCATTACAGGGTGGCAAGCGTTTGATGTTTGACAAGAACATGGCACAGAGCGGGTCTCTCCAATGCAGAAGGCATCAGCCGCGGGTGGAAGGGAGGCGGCGTGCCTGCTCTGCCATCCACTCTTTGGGGCATATTACCAAGCAATAGCGATAATTATCGCTATGCATAGTTAGCGGCTAAAAATATATTGCCGCGCTCCGACGATTTTTACCGCTGAGATACCTTGATATTACCAAGGTTTATCTCAAAAACTGTAAAAATCCTGCGAAATGCATCAATATCGCTGAAAAATCAGCGATATTCATGCATTATCGTGACAATGCTCTTAGCCATGTTATTCACCTTCCATTGGATAACATGGCTAAGAACTGCTCTGGGCAGGCGTTAACTTTTGGAGATATTCGCGCTTAGCGCGAATATTTCCAAAAGTAAGGCTTTGTTGATAATTGGAGATAGCGATATTAGTGACTGTTTCCAGTCGCTAACATCTTGGCACGCCCACTTTGCATGTCATTAGCGATAAATATCGCTGACATGCAAAGTGGGCCCCAAGATGGTCGCTATCTCCTACTAGCTGTCGCTAACTGGTGTTAGCGACAGCTAGGTAATATGGCGATAAAATTATCGCTGCTTTAGCGGGAAAAAGTCCAGCTAATGCGGCGATAAGGCCCTTGGTAATATGCCCCATTATTTCTACATCCGACAGGCCCTCCGAGCGTCCAGCTCCCTTTTACTTCTTGTACCATACTGCACCTAAAATGTGCGCATGGCTTCTTTACTTTCGCCTGTCTCCATCCTCAAAGAATGAACTATGGTCTGCAGTGTGAAGTGTAATTACCATACTAAGGCCCAGATTTACAAACCCTTGTGTTGTCGTTGTGTCACTCAAGGTGTTGTAAGGACACAGCAATGGCTTCAGTAATATTTACAAAGCCATGCAAGTGACGATTTGCACCGCTTTGTGTGACTTTGTAAATCAATGAAATGAAACTCAGCTGCTTGCGCAGTGTTACGCTATATTTTAACTTGGGAGGCGTTCCATGGGTGGGGCCTGGCCCTTCCCAATCATCCACCTATGGATGTTGGCGCATTCCTGGCTTAGTATAGCTAGTAAAGCTTGGATACTGCACCTTCTCCAGTGAGGTGTAACAAGGAGAAATATCTTTAATAATCCTCGTTATTTTTTCCTTCCATGTGTGCTGAATTCTGCAAAAATAGGAAAATGCCTCCAAGGATTGTTTTTATGCAGGAAGATCTCTCTGACATACAATGATTGAATCCCACATAACACTTAAAATATCTCATACGGGGACAACGTACGCTTTCTATAATTCCAGATATACGTGTTGGTGCCTCTAAGGTGGCTATCTTACTTTCTGTCAAGCGTGGTCCTGACTCAAAGTTTCTTTAAGGGCCACTCTAGGATCGGTCGCAGATGTCTTCATACGTTCTTTTATATAGCGCAAAGACGTTCAGATGCTTAGTCAAACTTGTTTAAATTGTGAAGACCATATAAAGCCTGCTTCACGTGATATTCGGGCTACTTAGTAGTCCCCCTGTCATAGCCATCAACGGTCTGCTAGTCTTAATACGGGCTCCTCGATAAGGGACCCGTTCCCTGTATTTAATCCATTTTTCCTTTATGCTCCTGTGTGAATACGTTGTATGGTCAGAAACTGTGTTTAATATATAAGGTTGCACCCAAAAGGGAATCTTTATTTGACACTTTCACTTTGGTGCAAAGGTGCCTACATTGGCACTAGGCAGCTCAGAGTGCACCAGCACAAGGCGAGTGCAGAAATGCTCTGTATATTTGTAAATATGGAGCATTTCTGCTGTATCTCTTTCATGCAGTGCAGCACTTTTGATTGCTGCCCTGCGTTGTGTGAAAAATTAGTAAATATGCCCCTAAGTTTGTAGAAGGCTAGGGATGGGAACATGGGTATTTTCATCGCAGTGGAGGGATACAAGATTGTAATGGCATGGAAAATGTGCTCAAATGCTTTAACATATGCAATCTGGAAATCTTTAACTTTTGTAAATTTGCTAGGGTATTTCGTGAGATGATTCTGAATTTCAGGAATCTACTCCAAATCAAGAAATGTCCTACAGGAGCATTTTTGGACTATCCTATGAGGGCTTTGTGAATTGGGCCAAGCGTGTTAACCGGAGTCCAAACACTAGTGGTTGAGGTTACCATATGGCTCTGTGTCACAAGGCACACCACATTCCTTCGCAATTTTTCTTTTCACAAAACAGTGTAATCTATACCATCCGGCCATCCATAGGACATCTTCCTATAGATATAGAATGGGTAACACCCTTTGATACATCCAGCCTGTAGTTATTAGCATACATGACTGGACCATTTTGTAGCTCGCACCACATAAGTGCATGGTGGTAGGATCCAGGACACCTGTGGACCCACAACCCTCCCCTACAATCACGATTTTCTGGGCCAGGCGGAGGATATTGTAGGTCCCCGGGTCGCGCCTTTTGTCCCTTGTCTCGCAAGTGTGGGATAGGGGATGGAAAGAAGGAAGGGGACAGCACAGGCGGCACGTCACTGCCAGTACCGATGTTGGTGCGCTATTTATGCCTGCACCTACCTGGCCTTTTCCAACCACGCCTTCATGACGTCGTGACCAGTACTGCAGCTGTGCTCTGAGACCTGTAAAACAATTTTGGGACAATCTTAGGCACTCAGCAGTGTAGAGGGAATAGGCCACCATCGAGGCATGATGCCGGCATAACCAAGAGCATTGCATTTCTAGAATTGTTTCACATTATTGTTGCTATGACTATCTAGTCGGAATCCTTCAGGAATAAGAGTGTTATCGTTTGGTCTGAATACATGGCCATAGTGGAGACTGTTAATAGGCAGGGGATTGCTTTTAAGGCTATTGAAGCACCTGTCTTGCCATGTTTGAGATATAATGTGTTGCTTGAAGCAAAACATGTGCCTATGCCTTGTCTTGATCCAAGTTGCAGGAATATAAGACTTTCCACCCACAGGCAACCAAGAAGATAACTGAATTCCCGGAAGAACTGTGGAGCATTGTTGCCCCGCCCTATCTAACTTAGTAGTGGCTTCCTTGGCTAAGCGCACGCAGCTTTCATATGAGAAATACTTCTTCAATTATAGGGCCTCCTTGCGCTCTAGGAATACTGATAACCCATTTTCAGTGGACTCACTCTGCCTCTTCTTGGGAGAACAACAACATCCTTGGCCCATCCCAATATGGGTTCCACTCTAACAACAGTGCACAAATGGCCCTAATCGCAGCGACCAACTACATCAGAAGTGTTCTAAACATGGGAGAAATTGCCGCCCTGATCCTCCTCGACTTCTTGGCAGCCTTCAACACCACCTCCTACCACACCCTCCTAGGAAGTCGAAACCAGATGGGAAATCAAGGGAACTCCCTCAAATGGATTGCATCCTTCCTCATTGGAAGAACCCAGAGCATGTGCTTCCCACCTTACGCCTCAGACCCCAAGATCATCATCTGATGTGTCACTCAAAGGTCCTCATTCTGCCTCACCCTGTTCAACACTTACTTGACTGCACTGGCCAACCTGGTCAGGACCCATGGACTGAACATCATATCATATGCAGGGGACACCCAACTCATGCTCTCTCTATCAGTAGAACCCTCCACCACAAAGGCCAACTTCCACCTGTGAATGACCAGCATCGGCCACTGTTTGCAAAACAACTGCCTCAAACTCAACACAGACAAAAGTGAGGGAATCATTTTTGGGAGCAGCACATCCCCGTGGAAAGTCTCATGGTGGCCAGCAGAACTGGGACCCGCACCCACAGAACACACCAGGCACCTCAGCATCATGCTCCACAGCAAACTCACCAGGAACAAGCACTGGCGTTGCCAATAGGTTTCGCATTTGGAAAGTTGGAGCTATTGGTTTTGTAAATGACATTTTATATTTATATATCGTTATTGGCATTGTCAATAACAATATATGAATATAAAATGTCATTTACAAAACTAATAGCTACAACTTTCCAAATGCGAATTGGCAACGCCAGTGCTTGTTGGTTGTTTTTTGCACATGCTCGATGAGAACCTTGTGAATTGTGTTTCAACAAAGCTACGGGTCGGTGAGCAAGGGAGTTCTATTATTGGGAAGGCCGCTGCCTCCATACCACCTGAGAAGCATTGCGACAGGCTCGTGCTGGCCTCCAGTCAGGCAGAGCTGTCAGGACAGCCTGGTTGTTAGCGTGCCCCGGGGTGCTCCTGACAGCCACAGCAAACTTAACCCATCTGCATTTAACGCTAAAGCCAATTAGCAAGAACTCACTGACGTCGGGTACAAGAAATTCTAAAGCTGGTTAAAAAAAAAAAGGGGGACTAAAGTATCTAAACAGCAATTAAACAAGTCTAGTACTCCTAAACCATTATGTCTTCAAGCAGACACTATTACACGCTTGCAAGAGGGAAAACTAATTAAATTAAACTTATGACACATCCAAAAGGAAACTATCCGAACTTAGTTCCACGTAACGCCCAAACAGATGTATGGAAAGGCCGAGACAGTGAAAGAAGCTATTACAGTATAAAGGAGGCAGGCTCATGTTTCACTTCAGGGGAGACACGGTTTTGTTCAGGGCATGATGGGAGGTCGACATTGTTGAGCCTCTGGACTAACCACAAAATATGCATACATCTTGCACTTTTCAGCTTTCATAGAAATCCACAAACACGGAGTGCAAAACTTGTTTTAATGTGAATCTGATCAGATGGTACTGTACAACAGATTATAACCTGCACTCAAGACGAATTTCAACGCACCCAAATAAACAGTTGATGCAAAATTACCCACATGTCCATATTTATGCGTGCACATTGCAAACTGCCCCTTCCTAGGCCCACCGAGAATCTCTCGTAGACAAGGAGAGCAGCCAGGGAAACCTCTTAGACTTTAAGTTCCAGTTTGCTCATCTCACATTTGGAATCCCATAATATTTATAAAGCGCTGCATCACAACTCAAGAACAAAGTCTAATTTAGAATAGAGAGAACTAGGGAAAAAAGAACACATTTCATAAGTACTAGATGGAAATATATAGTTCCAACTGGAGCAATGTTTGTTGTGTGGTTAGAACGGTAAGGTACAGGAATGCATTGTTTTTCTCAAAAGCACCTTTACAGACATAGCATCACTGCACAATTCTTCTGAGCATCTACCTCGGAAAATCCGTACACAATGGAATAAATACATGGTCTTGTAAGCACTAGCCACTGAGATCGGAACATCAGCAAAGGGTCGTCCCTCAAATAGCAGCAGTGTAGAAACACAAGACACTTAAAAGATTTAACCAGACAGAGTCAACAAGTCCGGACACCTCGGTCACTGTCCGAAAGGACGACTTCGACATTGTTCAAACCCCTTTGTTAAGAGATCTCTTGTTATTATACAGACAGATATTCAGGAATTACAATTATACAGAAAAAGCGACAGCAGTTTTTAAAATGCGTTTCATGGTGTGCACAAACATAACCAAGTGCTTTCTAGAGGACTTCACTGACGGAAATGATGTAAAGCTAAACCAGTTGGAGGGAAGCCGGATGGGGGCGGGATAGCCTGGTGGGGGGGGGGGGGCGGGAATGCGAGCGAGGGGAGGAGAAGTGTGGCAGGCGGAGTAGGGAGATGCACGGAGGGAAGCCGGATGGGGGCGGGAGAGCCTGGTGGGGGGGCGGGAATGCGAGCGAGGGGAGGAGAAGTGTGGCAGCCGGATTAGGGAGATGCGCGTGCTTGTGTGGTCACGTGACTCGCTTTTGTGGTCACGTGACTTACATGCACTGTGAGAAAACCGCAGTGGCTTGACGAGTCGATGGAGCACTTGAATTCTCGCCTATTACATTCGCAAGCGAATGATAATAGGCGAAACCTAAAAACCAGATCAACGCTGTTTCATCGGCCTGCTTCTTCACTCTCCGCATGCTCCAGAAAATCTTCTAATAGCAGACAGCCAGCACCAGATGCATCATCACCCAGGCTCTCTTCACCAGCTTCCTGGACTACGGCAACACACCCTAAGTAGGAATCACCGCACACCTGCTCAAGAGACTACAGACCATCCAGAACTCAGCCGCCAGACTCGTTATCGACCTCCCCAGATGAGCTCACATCACCCCACACCCCAGGAAACTCTACTGGCTCCCTGTCCACAATAGATGCCAGTTCAAGATGCTAGTCCATCCTTACAAGGCCCTGCACAACCAGGGACCGGCCTACATCAGCCACCGGGTGAACTTCCACCAACCCTCCAGACATCTGCGCTCTGCTTCCCTCTCCCTGGCCCAGACTACCCGAAACGGCCAGATCAAGAGTGGCGGTCGCTACTTCTCCACCAAGAACTGGAACAGTCTTCACCTCTGGCCCTCTCTTTCCCTGCAGGAATTCAGGAAGAGTCTCAAAACCTGGATGTTTAACTGACCCCACCCAGTAGCATGAACGCCCAGTGTCTGGTTACCCTCACAGGTGATAAGCAGGGCTCTACATATCCCATTTGCCTGATTGATTGATTGAGTGGACTCTCCAATACAAAGACTTCTTAGGGCAGCACTAAGAGGATGGACAACAATACTTATTCTGTAAAGGAGGTTCACACTGGCTCAGGAGGCAAGGGGCATAGGTTACAGTATATCAACTGAGCCCACTGGACTGTAGGTCCTGGTCTCGCATCTTGGGGCCCCTATGGTAGCAACGTGTTGGAGGGACAGGGCTAAATGCAGGGCGTCAAGTGTACAAAGGGCTGGGACCCCCCTCAGCAATACATGTGGTTTCACCTGTGTGGGCCTTGTAGATTAAGAGAAGTAAGTCCTTAGTGCTGTGCATTCATTCCCCCGTGTTGGACTCACATACAACAATTTGTAAATATTGATCTTGTTATTAAAGTTGTGTTTATGCAATGCTTTTTTAAGTTTTTTCCTTGGAATTGTTTTGCTAAGCTAGAGAATGTTGTGATGTGTTGTTTATGGTTTCAATGTGAATAAACAGGACCTGCTATGTAAGCAAATACTTGATTATGCCTTTTTCATTGATTCAGTTGATTGTGGGAGGAGGGGCGGTCCAATCTGGGGGTCTCCAGGTCCCTGGAGTTCCTGAGGGCATGAAGTAATCAGCTAGCCAATTTGACGGTCCTGCCACCCCAGCGTTTCATGGATGTGCACAGATGCTTCATACACTATCAAACTGACAACACAGACAGCCTTCCAACTTGTGACCCCCTCTCTTGACTTCTACAGTACCTCTTGAGTAGGAATGAGTTTGTCTACCCACCAAACAGTTTAAAAAATCTACTTTTCCTTTGAAAAAAAAATAAAAAAATCTACTTTTGATTTTAGGATATCCACAGTGAATATGGTCTTAAGCTGGCGAAACGAGGAGAAATGCATTATTTCTCCTTGTTTTTGCTTTTTGCATGTGTGTGCTGCCCACATGGAAAAAGCAAAATGCCTTGGATTGTTTATGTACAGGAAAGTCCCCCTTCATTCAAAATTCAATTTTGTGACCTCCATGTGTGCTGCATTAAGCAGCACACATAGGAGTGACAAAATGACTTTAAAGATTGTTTATGTACAGGAAGGAAGATCTTCCTGTACATAAACAATCTATACCCTGCACGCAGACACCCTTGCACTATGGTGCAAGGGTGCCTGCGTTGGCGCTACACCGCCAAGTGTAGCGCCAGTGCAGGGGGACTGCACCATATTGTTGCAAATATGGTGTAGCCTTGCGTTTCTGAGGTGGCGGAGTGAGGCGTTAAGCCATGACGGCTAATGCCTCCCTCCGCCATACTTCCTTGTATGCCTTCTATGCCCCTAAATGTGCTTTCCAATATCGTCCTAATTCTGAGAGTCTAGCTTCACATTATAAATTCAAATAGAAGATTTTCCTGAGTGAGGTAGAGTGTAATGTCTAAAAAGGATGTGGATTGTCCCGGATGGTACGTTTGTAAATGTGACTATTAAACAAGTTGGTAGACCGGAGTAGTTTTTCAGACTTTGTCCTTTGCTAGTACCAGTGAGATTTCGGAAATTTCTGAAATAATGATATAGTCCGGTAGGCTAATAAGGAGTACAACCTGACTGGAAGGCAACCTGATTACTGTAGCCGTAACCATGGAGACCCTCTCGCCATCAGCTCTTTGGCCTTGGTGTCTGAAGAGGATAGAGACACCCCCATGGAATAGTCTGGATGGGGATATGACGGCCGTGCTGACAGTCACTTCTGACTTCTTGGAGGCGGGCACAGGCGTAAGCAAGGTTTAGGATAAGTGGCGTCGTGGCCTGGCGGGATCACAGGAGCACGTATGTATATATGCTCAGGAGACTAGATCTCAACGTTTTTGTCTGCTCTCCGGCCCGGACTTGTTGACACTGTGGCGCTATAGAATTCTTTCATAAGTTCCAAACCACCATTCAATTTCTAGACATGGCGGCATGGCAGTGCGAGGGCAGAAAAATGCCCCAGTGCATTTCAATTGTAATTTTAATTAGAGATCCAGGATATCAATGTGATGCCTCGTCATATTAATGAGAGGTGGAAGAGAGCCTCCATCTTAAATATTGCAGAAAAAGATTGTGAGCGGCCACTACTTTCTAACACTGAGGAGTTGATTTGAGTATTTTGACCCTGTTCTTTCACAAGAAGTAGATCTAAGGATCATGACATTGGGTAAGGAAGCAGGTTTAGGTTTCGGATCTCACTGCATTGCTTGGAACCCTACCTTGCCCTGGGGGTGGTTGGGGTGGTGGATCTGGGACTTGCCTTCGATTAGGCGTTTGCCCGGATCAAACCTAACAGCACGGTGCGGGTGATTTTGTCTGCATGTGATTGGATAGAATGGAAATGCAGGATCAAACCTATGTTGGAGGCAGTCAGCCTCTAAATTTGCTGCTATATAAATATGTTCATTTATTTTTATGGTGTTTCTTTTTTTAAATGGATATGTGATTTTTTAATAACTGCTTTGGTGGTAAACCTTGGCATTGTGAGATTTATCAATATCAATACGATGTGAGATAACCTAAAGAACGCACGTCAGTTTAGCAATAATTCGTCTAGATTGAGGGCGCACCAAAACTGGTTGCATCCCAACCCATATGCACTTATGAGGTGACATTGCGGAGATATATTGATGAAATGCTATACCTCAATCAACCAGTAATTACAGGCTGTAAAACTTTACTTGTGCAGGCTTGGTCAGTGGCTCAGCGGACTAATGCATCCCCTCGTGGGACTTCTGCTTCAACGGTGGCATGGGACCCATTTGACCAGGATGGTAGTGTCAGAAATGATAATGATTTGTCATTGACCATACTTGACTTTTCTATTTCTCTCCTGTGCAGTAGTGTGCCCGCGAAAGTGGTGGTGACACGTGGTACTCGTCCATGCGACAAGCTGCAAGGCGACTATGGCAGTGGCGAGTGGTATGGCCAGTGGGCCTGATGGGAACAGGGTGCCTGTATCGGGGCGGCGGCCCTGGGAGGAAGTCTAGAGCCTGGAATGTCTCGGTGAGGCGGCTCAAGTAGGAACTCCCCAAGTCGCGCTCAGGGAAGGGCCGCTTGTGTAGCATTCCACCCGAAGGGTCTTCAGTCTCCGGAAAGGTGAAGTATCACAAGGTGGGAGGTGACCAGGTGGGCTCAGTGAAGGGCTGCCGAGGTCACATTCCGCACCGAATGGATTTTCCGGTGAGGTCATGTATTGCAAGGATGGACTACAGGTATCGGGTATCGGTACAGGGAGCCAGGTCAGAGGAGTAGGGTCTTTCTTGCAGAGCGCAGGTGGGGAAGGTGACGGACCTGTGGGCCCTGATCACCTTTGTGGCGGTAGAAAGACCTTGGGACAGTACAATTGACCGACGGAATGGACGGGAGTCCGCCTTGCGTACTCCCTAGGCTAGCACTGAGGGGGGAGACGGTAAGCTCTCCGCTGTGAAATAGGGCCCCGGCTGGGGAGGCTAGGGCGACAGGTTACGAGCCTCCTGGGTTCCTGGTCAGCCTGGTGGTCGGAGGGTGGGCCCCTGGAGAAGGCGGACAAGGATCAGAGGTTGGGGGCTCACTCCTCATGTGACGCAGGTGGGTTTCGCCTCGCGTGGATGCATGGCAGGGAAGAGGGGAGACAGAAGCCCCCTTAGTGCTGGCGGATTAGAATCTTAATCTGGCGGAAGAAGATCAGGAACTCAAGAATAAAATTGTGTTAATAACTGTATATAATGAATTTTGAAATGCCTTGTCATGTTTATGAAATGTCAAAATTAAACATGGCCGTTTTTACACCCACACAAATCTCTGTTGTTGATTATCATGTGGGTCGTCAGGTTATAAGGAGGGAGCGGGAAGCAGGCTGGGGGATCCGGGTCCTATGCCAAGCGCGAGCTGAGCATCGGCAAGCGCGCCCTTAGGGCCCGGCCCCCCGGCCCCCGCCCCCTACCTGATCTAGAGAGGGGCGGCCGGTCTGCCCCAATGGGCGACCGGCCGCGTATTACTTCCGGGGCAGGAGGACGCACTTCCGGTGCGACGGAGGGCGGAGCCTGGTGACCTATTTAGGCGCAAGGGGCAGGGACCCCGGCCTCTCCTTCCTCGGTCGCACCGGATCGTGGCGGCTTCCCAAAAGCGTCCCCCTCCTACAGCCCCCTTTGCTTAGTTTTAAAACTCCCACCCACCCGTCCCTTTAGCTCAGTGGATTGGAGGGGCGTGGTGCAGTAGAAAGACCTTGGGACAGTACAATTGACCGACGGAATGGACGGGAGTCCGCCTTGCGTACTCCCTAGGCTAGCACTGAGGGGGGAGACGGTAAGCTCTCCGCTGTGAAATAGGGCCCCGGCTGGGGAGGTTAGGGCGACAGGTTACGAGCCTCCTGGGTTCCTGGTCAGCCTGGTGGTCGGAGGGTGGGCCCCTGGAGAAGGCGGACAAGGATCAGAGGTTGGGGGCTCACTTCTCATGTGACGCAGGTGGGTTTCGCCTCGCGTGGATGCATGGCAGGGAAGAGGGGAGACAGAAGCCCCCTTAGTGCTGGCGGATTAGAATCTTAATCTGGCGGAAGAAGATCAGGAACTCAAGAATAAAATTGTGTTAATAACTGTATATAATGAATTTTGAAATGCCTTGTCATGTTTATGAAATGTCAAAATTAAACATGGCCGTTTTTACACCCACACAAATCTCTGTTGTTGATTATCATGTGGGTCGTCAGGTTATAAGGAGGGAGCGGGGAGCAGGCTGGGGGATCCGGGTCCTATGAGGGCGCACCAAAACTGGTTGCATCCCAATCCATATGCACTTATGAGGTGACATTGCGGAGATATATTGATGAAATGCTATACCTCAATCAACCAGTAATTACAGGCTGTAAAACGTTACTTGTGCAGGCTTGGTCAGTGGCTCAGCGGACTAATGCATCCCCTCGTGGGACTTCTGCTTCACCTCATTGTCACGTGTTCAAATATTCAGCCTTTTATACTTCAAAGGTCGATAAAACAAATGCCACAGAGCTGGGCCCAAGAAACGTCTGTTATTTCAGCATCACTAGACCTAACACTTGGATGAAAGTGTGCTTTACAAATATACGTTGTATTATGTAACAAAATATTTCAGGAAATATTTTTGGTAGTTGATAATGTGGACCAAAAGTGATTGTAATAGCTGAAGGGTGGAATAATTAAGGGGGAGATTTACTAAGATTTTGCGCTAAGTTTCAATCTCAAAAGTGATGCAGATTGGCACAAAATCTTTTTTTCCCAATTTACTTATCAGCGCTAAACTCATTTAGTGCTGGAAATAATAATGGCTTTGCATTACTTTGCACCCTGGGGGCGTGCCAAGGGTGGAGCACGGGCATTCCCATGCAACCACCCAAGGTTTCTCATGCTAAACACAATTTACTAAATAAAGTAGAATGGGTTTAGCACGAGAAAACTGTGCCCTTTTTAAGTAGACGCCTTCCTTTTCCGACTTTACAAGTGTGCTGCACCTTACAGCACATATGCAAAGTGGGAAAATGGTTAAAGTGAGTCTGTGCATAGTATTTTGTACTGGAAGGATTCCTTCCAGTACAAAACCTGTGCTATACTCACAAGACACCCTTGCACCGTGGCGCAAAGGTGTATCCGTGGCACACCGCAGCTGACTTCAGCACCGGAGCAAGTGAGAGGGGAGGAGAGTGCCTTATTTTAGTAAATAGGGAGCTCGCCTTCTCTCTTTTTTACGCAGCGCAGAATTTGCAGCTTCTTCAGCCCGCTAGGTGAAAAAACTTTATTTTCTGTATAAGTATGGATTTGCAGCATTTTTATGGGAGGAATTTTATATAGCACAAACTGGACCCGAAGGTATCAGAGCCCTTTGCATGCGCACCAGTTGCATTAGAGATGGACACATTAATTTTTGCTAGGCACAGGGAGATTAAGTGATTTGCCCAGAATCACAGGATGTTGAGTGTCCCTGCCAAGACTCGAACCCGGTTCGCCAACTCCGAGGTCGACAGCTAGATCACATGCTCCACATTCTGCTGTATAATCTACTTTCTATGGCATAGTTTTCCAATTTGAATTCATAAAAAGCTGTTTCTAGGCCAAACATATCAAATGTAATTAAAAACACTGCTCACAGATTGCAACATAATCAAGCCATCTGAAGAAACCTGTTCACAGTCTAGCTCTTGTTAGCTACATTCTGGCATGACAGAGGTGTGTTTTTGATCTCATGGCTTGAACATTTGATGGAAGGAGAGGAAGGGTATTTAACTGAAGCAGGAAACACAAACCTGGAAAGAATGGTGGCTTCTTTTGTCATAAACAGGCTTTGTTTAACTATTTATGCAAAATTGTGATTCATATTATAGAAAGGATCTCAAAACAGCAGCTATTTCACAAATACTAGTCTCAAGGGAGCATTTTTCAGGTATGCCCAAACATTTGCCATCCTTTCTTAAGTTCAGATGCTTCGAAGATGAATGTATCTCTTAGTTAGACATGTCAGGGTCACTGGAATTATGCAATTATGTGATTGCAGATTTTAACAAAAAAAAGTTTCTAGATTAAAGAGATCAAATATGACAAAAAATGCAGCAACATGTGTTGCCGCTTAGTAAAGGCCCTTCAAAGACGTTGACTGGGTATCTTTCAGTTGCCTTTTTACTGTATTTGAGAGTTAATCTGTTACTAATAAAGTTCCCAGGCAGCATTAACACGAGTAAAAAAAGTTTTTAATAATGAAGTAATACTGTCACAGAAATGTGCCGCAATATGCTGCATAATTGTCTTTTATAGCTGCAATTTAAGTCAACTCTGCCACATAATTTGTTTTCCCCCCGCTGCATAAATCCAGTGGCACTGATAATAATTTGTTTTTAACTCAGCACACTGTTCTGTGTTACTCCCCCTCTACGTCTACTGAACTGCATCATTGGCCACTCACTGAATCAAAGCAACTACATTGATGTAACCCCTACGTCAGCTAAATTGATGTAACCACTACATCAGCTTCGTTCGAGGTCAGCATAAAGAGTAAATTCATAGCAATTTCCTTTATTATTATTTATGTGGAAAAGGGTTAGGATTATGGCTACTAAATTCTAATTCCTTTAAAAACATGAAGTACAGCTATTAAGGAAGGCAACAGTAAATTAATGTAATTAATTTTAATAAAAAGTATATCTATACACCTTTATGTGATTTGATTGAATTTAATTTAGCACATTTAAGGTTAGGATTAATTAAAAAACAAACATGTTGCATTCATTTAATTGAAAATAAAACGGATAGGGTTGGGTTAAACATTGAAATTGGTTTAATTCAGTGTAAGGTTTAACTGGTTATTGTAATTACTTTGCATGTGCTTTAACGTAAATCTAATGTGATTTAAAACAATGTTCATTATATCTTAAGGTTAAAATAACACGTGCTTATAATGAACTAATTAACTGTTAGGATTAGGGCTATAGTAAGTAATATTTATTTAACATGAACGTTTTTAATTTAATTTTAGTTAAGTAAGGTTTGGTGTTATGGTTATGAGTTAATCATTTAAAAAAATATTTAATTTTAACTAATAGAATTTATGGCTAAGGCTGGCTTTAGGGTTAGGTTAAGCTTACTTTTTAATTGCAATTTACTTTCACTTAACGTTTGTGGTCACTGTTTACTTTAATTTAATTTACTATAAATGAACAAATGGTTAGGTTTAAGATAGTCATTAGGATTTGGTTACAGTTACTTTACACTTAAATTAGTTACAATTAAATCAGTGAAAACAAGAATTGTGTGATGGTCAGATTATGGATAATTATATCATGTAACCCAATTAATTTAATAAATATTAACTTAGTGCGAGGGTTTCGTTTAAATTAATGGAAATTAATTATGTATTAGAGTAAGGAATCCTTACCTAATATATTAACTTTTTATTTAAGATAATAAATGGTTAGGATTATTAACTGTAATAATTGAGATTGGGGAGTAGGTTAGCATTACTAATTAAATTCATTCTATTTTAATTGAAAACGATTGGTGTGGTTTTAGGGTCAAAAAGTGGGGTTCATGTAGTATAAAGCACATTCATTATAACCCTTAACAATGTTGTGGCAGTTAATGTAATGGCATTAACACAGCTCTTTGTAGTGGACATCGAGACAGTAATTGTATTGTATTGTATTGCAACATGTATGTAGTTACATACGTTGCCCCACTCCCTGGCCCCAATTCTATCACAATTAGTAATCTTCAGTCAGCCTCTTTGCACCTCGTTCCTCAATACCCTTCCTGCTCACTGTCAGTACAAGCTCCCAAAATTCGAGGCAGTCTTATAGGGGTCTCTCCTCTTGGGGCTGCCAGTACCAGCACAATAATATAGCAACTAAGACAGGAAACCTTTCGCTCACATCTATTACACAAAGCATCATATTTGGGGAAAAACATTAGTTTGCAACTATAATACGTGAATGCACGTTACATGTTCAATGTAGACCCCCGCCAGCCCCTCCAGACACCTTACACAAACACTCTTGTTGGGCAAATCTAAAAGCAGTCCTTAAAGTAATTATTGTGGTGCCTAATGCACCGCCTGTAAATCTTCCTCCAACAGGGAATCGAGACCCATTTTACTGGGACCTTAGACCAAAAACTGTCACAGAACCCCTCGCCTCAGACATCAGTTTGTGGGAGATACACCTGAGCAACCAGGCCACGCTTGTACCCCTGACACAGATCTGCTTCACTCCCCTCACCCCACTTCCGGGTGCAAGTGGTATCCCCCTTGGAGGACAGAGTTGACCACAGAAGCACCATCTCTGCCCCCTCCCTAAGGCCCATTAACCCTCCTCAAATCACACCTGAGGTACAAAAAAAGCATGCAGGTAATTTTGGATGTGAACTGATATGCAGAGTTGAATATGCCTAGACCGTGCCATCCATCCTTGACTATACCCCTCACACACTTAGTACGTTTTATGTGCCAAAAGCTACATTGCACATCAAATGTCTCCTGAATGGAAAAACAGTCCTAACCTAAAATACAAGCACCACAAGAAACACCCAAACCCCTCTTCAGAACTAAAAGAAGGGGCAGGTTGAAAAGAAGTGGTGTAGTGAACCCCCAACTTTTGCAGCCTAAGCGGGGGTGGTATGGACACTCGCGGTTATTCATGAGTCTTTCCTGTCTGCAGCTCTGCAGACAAAAGATCTTAAAAATAGGGGACACTGATAACAGAGGGTAAGCAAGATAAGAGGGAAAGACAGAGAGAGGGCTGGAAGGAAGAGTGAAATGAAGGGCATGTGAAAATACAGAAGAAAAGGAAGGATAAAAGGATGACAGGATGGATGCAAGGGCGAAAGGACTGATGGATATAAGGATAAAACAATATTTGCATGAGCGAGAGTAAGAAGGTGGCTGGAATGATAAACGTATGGCTGAATGGTCACCTGGATGGAGGTGTGGAAGGATGGATTGCTGGATTGATAAAAAGAGGTTGAATTGCTGGATGGATGAATAAGAATGGATGGTTAAAAGGATGTATGATTGTTCGGAAGTGTGAGCATCCGTTGGATGAATGTAAAACTAAAAATGAAAGGGTGGATGGATAGAATGGTGAAAGTATAAAAGATGGATATATACAGGAAAAGCTTAAATATGAACAGAAGGCATTAATAAGGGGCAAGGGCCCTCATGTAGAGTGGGTAGGGTTTACTTGCCTCGCTCACCCAATGGCATTTGAGGTATGGATCCAATGGGGGGGTATTTTAGGTTGCTGGCTACTCCCTTGTTGGAAGGGAAAAGCAGTGGTGGGAGCGTGCATGCAGGATCCAATGGGCGGAGCAGGAAGAAGAGCGCAGAATGCCTCTTCTCTGGTGCTGTAAGCCCTCTCCACCCTCCCTTAACCGCAGTGCAACTGTGGCAGCTTCTTGACCTACCGAACACTAGGCCGAGCGCCCCATGATTCTTAGACTCCACCTACTAACTCCCCCTCCCCATAATGCGACAGAGCGCTTCATGCTACCGGAGCCTTAACAACCCGTTTTTAGTTCAAGCCTAGAGCCATGCTGCATTGGAGTATGCACTTGGAGGCAGCCCAGCCTACTCTCTGCCCATATTTGTCATTGGCTTATCTCATTGTCCTTCTTAAATGCTGTATTCTGATTTGTTGTTAGGCTTGTTAGTCCCTCCTTAGTACCGCCTTGTCTTCATGTGTAACCTCCCATGAGGACACCCCCTTTTACTTTGGTTGTTACATAGTAGTCTTCTTTAGTCTAAGAGCACTATTTTCTTTAATGAGTTTCTCTTACCGCAGGAGGGTATCTCATGCGCAGTGATCAACAACTTGTTTATTTCACTTGTAGCAAACGGAGCTCTTCAGGGGCCATGGGAGACAGAAGGGGTAAACTCACCAATGCCTTCAAGCATTTGGAATGCAATAGGTCTCGTATTTGCGAGAGTTCAAGCTATTGGCATTGGAAATGACAATGCGGTTTATTTATGTTTTATAAAACAAAACATACATAAAAGGTATTGTCATTTACAATGCCAATAGCTAAAACTCACATAAATGCGAGACATGTTGCATTGCAGATGCTTGTTGTTTTCTGGTGTCTGGTTTCTTTCCTGTTTCTCTGCAATTCACTGCTCTAAAGATATTGCAAGATGTCGTGTTACAGTCAATAAACCAATGAATCCATAAATACCGTTCTAGGATCTCTATCCGCGAGCCCCGCGAGGTATCTTGCATGGACTGTGACGGTGCAAGCTTTGCTGTTTTATTAGCAATGGCCGCCCCTGGCGTTGCTCAATGGCTGCCCTTCATTTATAGCGTGTTCATGCCTATTGGCGGCCTGTACTATTCACCTCAGAGGGGTGATACTCTGCTACTGAAACTGCCTCTGTAATAAGTTTCCTCAAAGAGTGGTAGGGAAGGGACGTGTCTCCTCCCCCCAAGAAACAAATCAACAGCTGATGCAGAGCACTAAAACCCGGGACAGTGACAGCGGTTGTTTCAGCTGGTTTGGTCCAGTTTCGGCCGTTGTGGGGGGTTTGAAAAGACTTCATCAGTCAATGAAGCGAGTAATCAGGGTCCTGCAGCCATTGAAAGCCACAGGAGGCCCCCTGCCCTAAGGACACTGTTATCACACTGTGGTGCATTGACCACAGAACAGCAGGAGTCCAACAGGAACCTAGGGGGCGCCTGTCCCTTCTTCCAAGCACCCCTTGTTCCAGACAGTGATTATCTGAGGACCCGCCAGGCGAGGAGTCACTCAAAGCTGAATTGCTAACCAGGTTTCTCAGATGCATATTTTAAGGCAGAATGGAAGGGAGAAGATGCATTTGCAAATTATTCGTGTAGTTTTTCTATCACAGTTAAGTCTGCCTTTTCCTCTGGGAGGGGTCAATGTGGTCAAGTGGCCCGCTCTGGGTACCTTGATGACAGCTCCGCACATGGGGGCAGATTTACATGCCCCTTGCACCACTTTTGCATCATTTTTCCCATGTTAAAAATGACGTACAAGTGGCGCAAGGGGCTTGTAAATATGCCCGTGGTGTCCCTTCCCTGTCCCCAGCTCATGTGCTATTCTACGTTAGTTGCCCTGGAGCTGTCCAGAGCTTTCTCTGTAGCTGTGCAGTTCTCCTGAGTAACAATGTTGACATTTTTGGCCCATTGTTGCTTTTGTGGTGATTTAGGTCACAAAGTCAATGAGAGGGTGTGGCCTAACGGCTAGAGCAGTCGCCCTCGACGCTACGGGACCGGGACGCCCAACATCGTGTGATTCTGGGTAAAGTTCGCGCTGTATAAAAAGAAGAAACTGTGAGGATTTGACAAGCCCCTTGCGCAACCTCACTTTTCCCAATATGAAAAGTGACGCACTATCGGCGCAAGGGACTTGTAAATATGCCTGGTGTATTGTGTGGAGGGACCAGCTGGCACACAAATGGTGGTTATTCTCGTTGGGCAGTTACAAGTGAAGCGCGCAAGGTTAGCCCCATGCCACACAGGAGAAGCTCATACAATTCTGGGTTCAGCTTCACATTCTGTTAATGGTAGTTCATGTTTGTCCCCTATAAATGCACCAGAGATCTGACTGCGACTGTGCACGTGCGCAGCGCTGGTTCGGGGACCAATCTGTGGTACCACATTCCATGGTGAACAAAATGGGCCTCCCTTAAACCGCAATGGCATATTTTGAGCACAGAATAATCTCCTGTGACCTGACCCCAATAGCCTGGGGAACGTTGGTGAGGCCTAGGTAGCAAATACTCCCTCCTACCTAACCTGACACTGGTGACTTCCGGGAGAAAGTGACATAAAAAAGAATAAAAGGAGGGCACCCATTGAAATACTCCTGACCCACGGTGTTTCCACAGGACTCGCAATTAGGCAAATTGGGATTAGCTGCCAAATCAGGGCGGGGCCCTTTAAAAGTGAGTTAAGGAATAAGTGGGATTTGAGTAAAATTATGTGGTAAAGGAATAAGCAGGGGGTTTAGGAAGCATAAAACGATTTTGCAAGTTACCTTCGACTTCCTTACCTTTCTAAGCACACTTGTGTCTGTGTGTGGCAACTGACTCCTTGCTGACTTGCAATTTCCTTTTAATGTACAGCTGGGGTTAGGTTACACCGTATGCGTTTATATAGCACGTTCTCATGTACAGTAGATTTTTCGTATTCATAAAAAAGCAGGTATTAGATAACCCAGTGCAATTGGTGCCACGTTTAGTAACGTAAGAATGATGAAAGGAGTACACGTCGATGCTGGTGAAAGCATGGTTGGTGTGCCACAAAAAACGTTCAGGAAGATATAATACAGGCATACCTGCCAAGCGTCAAGAGTATTTGTTAATTTAAAAAAAGCATATTTTGCTGTCATGGTAAAATTCGTAAGTTAGTAAAGTTATGAAAGTTAGAACGATGGAACTGGGCATGAAAAACACCACAAAGACGCCGTGAAGGAACACACAGCTGCAAGGCAGTGCTTTAAATGGAAATATTGAAGTGCAGGTACTCACGATTTAGTGTACTTATTTGCTCTTGAGAAGTGCTGGTACTCTCCCATTAAATATATGGTAGTTTGGCTGAGAAGTGCTGGCACTCTCCCATTAAATGTATGGTAGCAGTGCTGAGAAGTGCCAATACTCTCGAATTAAATGTATGGTAGCAGTGCTGAGAAGTGCCAATACTCTCACATTAAATGTATGGTAGCAGTGCTGAGAAGTGCCAATACTCTCACATTAAATGTATGGTAGCAGTGCTGAGAAGTGCAGTTACTCTGCAAACACAAGATAATGAACGGAGTGCTGAAACCTTTCAAACACTCACTCCCAGTCAAGAGATCTGGGTTAAATCCGTCCTTCTTTTGCTAACCAATGCCACCCCAGTTTGGACCCAGCCATATGCAAATCAGTCTTGACCCTGCTCCTCATGGGAAAAGTCCAGCTCGAACTGCCAGGCCAGGTCCTCCCTGCACCGGAAACAAGCATCCTGGTACTGGTTTCGGGGATTCACCCCATTATAGTCAAACTAACTTGAATCCAGTGACAGAGCGAACAAGGGAACCACATCTGGACATACCCTTGGCCACTTAGGGCGAACAAAGCAAACACAACAAGATGATGGACTGACACTGGATTCAAGCTAGTCTGGCTGATGAGGGGCAGGGCTCGAGTCGGGGTACCACGTGGGTGGACGGCATCCCCCCACTTATTTTACCGGGTGGGCGCCCTCCCCCCTGCCAAACAGCGGGACTTCACTTTTTGGCCTCTCGGGGACGGGATCGGAGCGCACCCTTCGTGACATCACATCCTGTTGTGACGTCACTTCCGGTGACAGCGTCCCCCCACTTCTCTTTTTAGGA
Organism: Lissotriton vulgaris; assembly: GCF_964263255.1. Taxonomy (NCBI): domain Eukaryota; kingdom Metazoa; phylum Chordata; class Amphibia; order Caudata; family Salamandridae; genus Lissotriton; species Lissotriton vulgaris. Next base: position 109,442 of record NW_028249128.1, read on the forward strand.
CTCGTGCCCTGATGAGGGGTGATACCCCGAAACCAGTCCCAGGATGCTTGTTTCTGGTCCAGGGAGGATCTGGCCTCGAAGTTCAGGCTGGATGGTTCCACTGAGGAGCAGGATCAAGACTGATTTGCATGTGGCTGAGTCCAAACTGGGGCGGTATGCTGAGCTAAAGAATGATGACTTCAATTCAGATCTCTTGACTGGGGGTGAGTAGTTGAAAGTTTTAGCACTCCATCCATCATCTTGTGTTTGCTATGTTCCCTCTAAATCACCAAGGGTATGCCCAGACGTGGGTCCCTTGCTCGCTGTGCCGCTGAATTCAAGCTAGCTTGGTTAATGGAGGGTGATACCCGAAAACCGCTCCCAGGATGCTTGTTGCCGGTCCCGGGAGGACCTGGCCTGGCAATTCAGGCTGGACTGTTATGATGATATGATATAAAAAAATTATTAGTTGAGCGCACGTTCACCAGCGGTTTCTTGGTGCTAAGGCAGAGGGGCGTTGACAGAGGCGGAAGGAGGGGACTAATTGTAGGCCTGAGAGAAAAGCGCATTTTTTGCGATTTCCTAAACTGGGGGTAGGAGGGGATTTGGTGCAGACCTGGGAGGAGGGAGTTCCAGAAAAGTGGTGCAATGGACGAGAATCTGAGGCAACCGTGTTTTTTCCGTTTAAATGGACAGGGTTTCAAGAGGTTCAAACTGGAAGAGCGTAGGTCGCAGGATGGAACGTAGCGCTGTATTTTGGAGGCGATAACGAGAGGTCCGTGGGAGGACATGGCTCTGTGAATCAGGCAGCCAAGTTTGAAGACCCTGCGCTGGGTCACAGGGAGCCAGTGTAGACTCTTGAGCAGGGGTTTTGTGTGGCTAAACTTCAGTTGGCCATGGACAAGTCCGGCAGATTGACTCTGAACCATTTGAAGCCGGTGAGATTGATAAGCAGGGATTACGGCGTAAAGTGAGTTGGCGTAGTCAATGCGCGACATGACTAGGGCCAGGGTGACTTGAATGAGATCCTCAAATGATAGGAATCTGCTGATTTTCCTGATTCTTCGGAGGTGGAAGAAGCAGACAGAGACCACCGAGTTGATTTGGGCCTCCATGGTAAGATCGCTGATGATAGTGATGCCTAGGCTCTTGACCGACCTGACTGGGGAAGGCGGGCAGCCCAGGGAGTGGGGCCAAAAGTTCGAGTTCCATGGGTTACCTGGGGATCCTGTAAGGACCAGCTCTGTCTTGTCAGGATTAAGCTTTAGCTGATTTGCGTTCATCCAGTTGCTGATAAAAGTCACGGTGGATTGGAAGTTCTCCCTAGAGGAGGGAGAGGAGTCGATGTTGAAAATAAGCTGGAGATCATCAGCGTAATTAAATGTGACTACTTCTCTCTTATAAAGGTCAGAGATAAGGGGGATAATGTACAGATTAAACAAAAGGGGGGAGAGGGAGGACCCCTGGAAGACCCCGCAGGTCAGTCTTTTTTTCTCCGACGGGAAGCTAGAGAGACGGACCGCTTGGAAGCGGTCGTTGAGAAAAGAGGTGAGCCATCCCAACGGAGGGCCTCGAAAGCCGCCGACAAATCCAGGAGCATCAGTGCCTGCGTGATGTTTTGGTCACCCCCCTTTCTGAGTTCGTCGTGGACGGCCAGGGCAATAGACTCAGTTGAGTGTTGGGGCCTAAAGCCAGCTTGGTGAGGGTCGAGGAACTGGGAGTTTTTTCCACAAATGCACTAAGGCAAGGCATGAGGAACAGGGTCAAGACTGATTTGCAAATGGTGGGATCCAAACTGAGGTGGCATGGTGAGCTAAAGAATGATGGATTCAACTCAGCTCCCTTGGCTGGGGGTGAGTAGTTGAATAGCTTTAGCACTCCGTCCATCGTGTTGTGTTTGCTCCGTGTAGGTACTCTCCCATTAAATGTATGGTAGCAGAGCTGAGAAGTGTCAATACTCTCCCATTAAATGTATGGTAACAGTGCTGAGAAGTGCAGGTACTCTGCCATTAAATGTATGGTAGCAGCGCTAAGAAGTGCAGGTACTCTCCCATTAAAAGTACAGAAGCAGTGTCAATATTCTCCCATTATATACCATAGTAGTGCTGAGAAGTGCTGGTACTCTCCCATTAAATGTATGGTAGCAGTGCTGAGAAGTGCCAATACTCTCGAATTAAATGTATGGTAGCAGTGCTGAGAAGTGCCAATACTCTCACATTAAATGTATGGTAGCAGTGCTGAGAAGTGCCAATACTCTCACATTAAATGTATGGTAGCAGAGCTGAAAAGTGCAGGCACTCTCCCATTCAATGTATAGCCGCAAAGCTGAGAAATGCTAGTACTCTACCATTAAATGTTTGGCAGCAATGCTGAGATGTGCAGGCCCACTCCCATTCAATGTACAGCAGCAGTGCTGAGAAGTGCTGGTACTCTTCCATTAAATGTGTGGTAGCAGTGCTGAGACGTGACAATACTCTCCCATTAAATGTACAGCAGCAGTGCTGAGAAGTTACGGTTCTCTCCAATTAAATGTATGGTAGCAGGGCTGAGAAGTACCGGTATTCTCCCATTAAATGTTTGGCAGCAGTGCCGAGAAGTGCCAGCACTCTCCCATTTAATGTACAGCAGCAGTGCTGAGAAGTGTTAGTACTCTCATTAAATGTATGGCAGCAGTACCGAGCCATGTCAATACTCCCCCATTAAATGTACAGCAGCAGTGCTGAGAAGTTACGGTTCTCTCCAATTAAATGTATGGTAGCAGGGCTGAGAAGTACCTGTATTATCCCATTAAATGTTTGGCAGCAGTGCCGAGATGTGCAGGCACTTTCCCATTCAATGTATAGCCGCAAAGCTGAGAAATGCTAGTACTCTCCCATTAAATGTATTGCAGCAGTGCTGAAAAGTGCAGTTATTCTCCCTTTCAAATTAAAGAAGTGCAGGCCCTCAGCAATGGAAAAAGATTGGAACACCCTGAAAAGGCTCTGTGGCCTGAAATGTACTGGGACAGGGCCATACAAAGAAAATAATTAGGAACATTATTGAATTCATTACAGAGTGATGAATATTGAATTTGTGTCATAAATGAAAATGTTAAAATAATTCTCGATGATTTTCTTGGTATACAGTGACTAAAAGTAGAATGTGAGAAACACGGGCCAACAGGTGTGTTCAAAGTAGTGCGACTGGAAGGTGGCATGAACCCGAAAGGAGCTAGTGCAAAATGGCATTTGAACCACTCCTCACATGCACACTACCTTAATTATACCAAGTGGCACATGATTTAAGGAGGCAGAGTAAAAGAAGGAGTGCCAAACACAGGATTTGCTTACAAAAAGTATGCACAACATCCGCCATCCCTAGAGGCGAACAGGTACAGAAGCAGAAATGAATTATAGAGCCAGATGACACCTGGGGGCTTATTTACAGTGAACTGGCGCTGTGCGCTGCCCCAAGCAATTTTGCTACGCTGAGCTGCATCATTTCAAAAATGCAGGGATGCACTATATTTACGAGAATTCTGCCTACCCCTGTCCTCTCCCCTGCACCAGCACACAAACAGCATCCGTGCGCCAAGGCAGGCACCCTGGCACCATGGTGCAAGGATGCCTTCGATGCAGGGATGATTGTGTTTGTGCAGGAAGGGACAACTCTCAGCACAAAAACAATCATTAATGGTGTTTTGCTCTTTCTGTGTGTGCTGCAGAATGTAGAACACATAGAAAGTGCAAAACCTGATGAGAAATAAAAGTATTTCTCTTCGCTGTGCCACTTTAACACCTCCCTTGGAAAGGTGTTAGTTTTGTGTGTTGCCTCAGATTTACAAATCCTTGTAAATCTTTGGCAGTGTCAAAAAGCCATGTGTGTTGCATGGAAATACCCAGAGCAACACCCATGAGACGCCCCTTTGATGTAGAGTACTGCATGAAAGAGGGCCATATTTACAAGGCCATGTTAAGTCATGCAAAGTGGCCTTGCATGGCCTTGTAAATATGGGCCAGCACACAAAGGGGCAGATTTATGAGGCCGTTGCGCCTCTTTGCGCCGCAATTGCGTCACTTTTTTTGACGCCACTGCGGCGCAAACAATGCGCCCTATTTACAACATGACGCATCTAGGAGATGCATCACGTTGTAAAGCACTGCGCCATAAGGAGGCGTTCCTGCGCAGGGGGGGGCGTTCCTGCGCAGGAACGCCTCCTGAAAGTGGCTCACTCAGTCACTTTCAGGGCAATGGTGCGTCAAAACCCTGCGCCTGTTTGAAGCAGGCGTAGGTCTTGACGCAGCATTGTGCACATGGTGTAACCCTGAGCCTTGCTGGAGCCGCGTCACGCTTGCGACTCAACTCTTGCAATGCGCCACATTTCCGGCACAGATGCGTCACGCATCTGTGCCGTTTTTGCACCATGGTGCGCCGCATTATAAATGCGGCGCAGCATGGGTGGCGCAGCTGTGGCGCACTGTGGTGCATGTTAACTGGCGCATCCCTGGGGATGCGCCAGTTAACATAAATCTGCCCCAGAGCCTCCAGAGAGTCAAAAAAGGTGACGCTCCGGTGGCGCTAGTGGCTTGTAAATATGTCTCCTTATTGTTTAGGGCATCTCTTTGCGAAACCCACTATAGTTAAATGATATGTGGCTTTTGATGGCCTTCCAGCTTCGGCTCTGACGTCAGCTGTTGCTGTTGAGATCTCAAAAGGCTTGGCCTCAAAGCGAGGCCTTCATCCATGCCTCATTCAACCCGCGAGAAGGCAGATTCATTGCCCATGCCAGGGAGAAGTGCCATTCTGAACAAAGGGCTCTTGGCAGCAGTTCAGAGGCAATATCATTATCTCGGATTCTGTGCTGTGTTTGATAAGAAATGCCATCCTTCACAGGGTAATCGTATACTGCCCGATACACATCACCGACAGACGCAAGCATATGGCGAGCTGCAGGTTGCCCCACCAACTAGCCTTCGACCCACTGTATTTTATGAATGAACACTGGCAAATTATGCTTGCTCTTTGGATGTCACCTGCTGTTATTACAGAGTGCATAATAGAAGACCAAGGAGTCAGAAGGCTGTATTTCACTTTCAGACGTGCTGACGTCAAGGGCGTTTGAAGGACGAGCCCTGGATACAGGCCAAAAGCAACGTGTCACGAATGGCTGTTGAATTGTCAGCCAGCTGTAGGGTGAGCACATCACAGCCTTGCGCGCGTGGCTCTGACGTCCTTGCCCATAGAGACAATTTCCAATAAAGATGCCAAATTTGAATACATTCACATCCCATGAAGTTCTTCAATTGTGAATAAAAGAAGAACAATAATTTCCCTCTATTTTTGCTATTTACGAAATAAGGGAATGAATAAATCGGTTTTGCTTCAGCTTTAACACCTTGCCAGCGGTGCCGATTCTCCCCCGGTGCTGAACATTCCATTTGCGGGTGTGGTCGTGACGGAACCATTCGTCATCCGCACAGACCAACCGTGAGGCATGACGGAATGGTTCCGTCACAAGCATCGAAGGGGTTAATACAATTAAAAAAAGATCTAGCTGTATCGAGTTTTGCATCAATCAATGAAACAGCATTTGTAGAGCCAGCAATGTCTCCACCAGGGGTATCTGGGCGCTGTGTCTCCCTTGAAGAGCCAGGTCTTGATTCTCTCTCTGAAGTCTGCCAGCGAGGGGGCGGTATGGAGCTGGAGGGGAAGGTCGTTCCAGGTCTTGCATATGGGATCGAATTCAAAGAGAAGTCACCAATGCTTGGATGTTGTCACCTGGTTACCTGGTTCACAAGCGTCAAATCATGCGTTTGTAAGCTGCTTATTACTTTTTGGAATCCATGCACTGTCTTCCAACACTCAAGGGCAACAAATATGGAGTCCACACTCACTGCCACATGACGTGTGCAGTCAATCACCTCTAACCCACGTGCAAGACAACTATAATAGCTCAACTCCTCCAACTAGGGCACAAGACAGGAAATGACCTTTTTCCCCCATTCAACAGCCCCCAATATCTGCACTGTATAGTATTGAAGCATTTCTATAGTGCTTACTACCCTTAGATGGGGTGCTGAAGCGCTTGTCTACAAGGGTAGCAGGAGAGTACTGTTACAGTACTAAGCCTATGTGTATGTTGTGATAAATGAATAATCCGGCACCCATTAAAATTTCCATCAGGTCTAAATGTGCCCACTGAAGCTGAATACAGGTTTCGGCAGAAATGTTGCTGATTGTAGATAATACAACTATAGGGCCCCCAGTCAGGATCATGTCTCCCCCCTCCTCCCCAAACCTAAACGTCACCATGACAAGGCAAGGAACCAGCTGTGGGTAAAGGTTATGCATTTTTAAAGCATGTAAACACAACATAACATATACATCGTAAAGTGCCAAGTGAGATAAACGCACCACACAGAAAGCGTAGAAATACATTGAAAATCTAGAGTAACACACGGTAAGAGAATGATTACATGTCTTAAAATCTAAGGCAAGCATGCACATTATTTACACGAGGCCTCCAATGTGACCACTCCAACACCAAGGTCTTTAACAATCCTCCATTCCCCATGGACCACAGAGGTGGGACCACCAGCATCTCTTAGGAGGGGTCCCAACTCACTGTGCCCATGTCTGCTTCCCAGGGTGCCACTCCTCCAACACCAGGCTGTCTCAGGAGCTACAAGTGTTGTGACTAGGTGCTAGAGCCCCAGGCCCCACACTGATGAATCGTGAGCCCAAGCCCCTAAGCTGGTGTGTATACCCTCTACCCTGACCAGGATAGCTACACAACACCCTCAGTGCTGCTCTACGACATATGAGATGGAGGTCCACTCTGCTGTTTAGAAGTAAAGTTGGAAGTAGGTTTCTTGTCACAAGGGCGACCAGGGCAATAATGTTTTTCCCCTCCACACTACAGAACAGAGATTGAGAAAATGCCCAAATGTCATCTTTGAACAGGTCTGTCCCTACATCAGAAAATTACACCCCATCACGGTGAAACATGTGAACGCCTCTAACCAATTTGTTAGGGATATTCCGCAAGATCCCTATGCCTGGGCACTATTTCGACATCTCAGAGTTCAGCTGCCTGACGGACATGTTGATTATCCTAGACCTAACGTCCCTGCCCCAATTGCGAAGCAGTATTATATGGGACCAAGCGATGGACCCATCTGAGAAAACCCGACCAAGGCAAGCAAATTCCCATAAGATTGCTTCTCCGAGAGTTTTGCTTCCAAATTTGACCAAATCATTACCGCCAAGGTGCACGAAGACAAGATGTGGGATCTGGAGTCCTCTACGACCTCTTGTCTCTTCCACCAACAGTTGAAGCTCTGAAATCCAGAAGCCTCCTGAAGGAAATATCTTTCAGCAGTTCTGGCTATGGCCTATGAAGGAGTTGCAACCTGTACACCACACACCATAAAAATTAATGTCTGAAGACCCTCAACACCTTGGAAGGCATTCTTCTAAAAGAGAGCAAAAAAGAAAGTGTGAAGAGAGGAACACGTCACAATTCCTAATATGCAAACAATACACCCCTTACTGCAAATCTGGTCGTGTATAGTGCCTGAAACAAGATGATGACCACCTGCTTATTTTCTGGGCTTTCTCGTGAGAGAGATGTCCCTTGGCCACAAAAGTCGCCACACCATGTGTGACAGAATGTGCAGAGTAACCTCTGGGATCCACACCCTTTGGACTTAAGGGCCCAAGTCAAGACTACTACAAACTGATCATGCGAGAGGCAATCCCCATTCAAACAGACAAATAGAGCTAAAGTATTGAGACTGGGACTGATAGAAAAATAAGTCTCCATAAGGGACACTGGGCAGATAGAAGAACCGCGGGTGGCTCTAAGTTGTATGCAGTTCCCTTTCCCTTCTGTAGCAGTATTGGATCTCCTTAGCCGAAAGGTCCACTCATCCTGGTTTAAGCGAATATCTGCCCACTGCAAAACCCCTGCATAGTCTGACCTAGAAGTCCCCATCAATGCATTATATGAAAAGGCACCTTACTATGCAACTGTGAACGCGGATGAGAAGAATACCACTTCGTACAGTGAGCTGCACACCTTATGCGGGTTATCTTAATTGGCATTAGCGTTAACTATGGCCGAAACGTTCCAATCTTGCAAAAAGGACCTATAATGCAGAAAACAATTCTCAGAAGACACCTGTGTGCTCTACGTTAGGGAGGCCGCCAGTAGATCCGGTAAGGCAGGACTCCAATCTTCAACAGATATTGTGGGAGCTCTGTCATCTTCTCTGCAGCCTGCTGGTGGAAAATCCCAAATTCCTGCAACTTGGAGCGAGGCAAGGTATCAGCAGCATTATTATGAGTTCCAGACCCATGTTTAGCTCTTAATAAAATATTCAGTTTCAGGCACAGCAAGACTAGATGCTTCAACAACCTCAGCGCCAACTTGCAAGAAGCTCTTTATCTGTTAGTAACTTTTACTCCTGCCTTGTTGTCATACCGGTAAATGACAAATACTGTAACAAGTGAAACGTATGGCAAAGTTACACATTTGGGCCTGCTCCAGGAAGTTAAACATAAATTTTTTTGTGTAAATTAAAAAAAAATTGTATTCACATACTACGTATAAATAGTGATTTTGTGCCTGCAGAGACTGTGCAGTTAAGGTGAAGAACACCGCACAGAAAAAGCTAGGGCAGGCCTATCTTTTTATGTGCGGCTTTCTCACACCCCTCCCCCGCAAATGCAGAGTCTCAGCAGTTGTAAAATTACTATGAACTTGTTGTTTGTAAATATGAAAAAATAGTTTATTTACACAAAAAAATGTAAGCTTAACTTTGTGAAGCAGGCCCAATATGTGTGGAAAAATAGAGGAGTGTTTCTAGCGCTAACTAATCATGCCTATAGTTTGCATTGTTTTTATTTGGCAGAAGGCTTCATCGCTTAGCCAGGTTATGTTGCTTTGTGTGATTTTATTTAATGTGTCTCTGCTTCCAATCGCAGGAATTTTTGTGCCGCGCTTTGTTGTGCCTCCTTTGCATAACTTACGATTTGTTTGGTGCTATGATAAATGGCACTTAGCACTGCCCTTGCATAGACATTTGGTTACAAAACATCTGGGGGGTGACAGTGGCCCACCATTAATGTATGGTCAGGCAGCGCCGAGTCCCCACCCCAAACCCTTTGATCTGAATAACCCCTCAGGTCATTTGCCTTTAGAGATTTCCCATCCACGTGGGGACCCCCCCATTCCCCAATGCATAGATCGCACACAATTACCATCAGAGACCGTTTTGGGCTAGGGAGCGTAACAACACTGGCTATATTTTATTTGCATTTTCAAAAAATTATCATTTCAAATTATCATTACACATAAATATGCAGAACCCCCCCCCCCCCAATACATTCCTTACAATATTATTTACATATGCTTGGATGGCTAACCTTAACAAAGACTCTAATACATAGCCATTCCTAACCATAACTAAAAATGCTTATTGTTTCTGTGCATCCTACATTGAGCCTATGTGTAAGGTCATGACCAGTCCAAATACCTCTGAGGCCCCCACCCTGGAGGGACCTTGTGCATGGGCCCACCTGCCCAGAAGGTTACCCACCTCAGGCACCCCCTATGCCCTCAAGATACCACCCCCAAGGGGCTGCGCTGCTATGGTAGCTTAGCGCCCACGCGCCCATGCTGGGATTGGCCGTAAGGGTCTGTTGGAAGCGCGCACTTCCCGGAACACTAGTTATATAGCTGACTAGTGCAAGTGTGCCAGTTCCATGTATCTTACTGTTGATGCATCACAAAAGAAATAGAGATATTTGACCCTATGCACACTCAATATTGCAGCCGCCTAGAATACAGCCCTGCACTGAGTAATCATGTGTTTAACATCCTAGCTCCTGTGAAGTCAGTGTCGGTGCCTATCACAACATGAGCACTTGCAGGAAGAACTATGCGGAGTTCTGTATGTTGCATTGATTTTCAACCTCTTTGGTATTCACGCACCCATGTGCGCATCAGAAGTACATTTAAAAAACGAAAGTATCATCTACTTTGTCGCACAATCGAGCCAGCATTGTATATTCGATTGTTGTTATAATTGGCTATTGATTATGGCCTTTGCAGATGATACTTATTCATTGAATCAATTGATCTGCATCCTATACCACCATCACCTATATGGCTTATGCATTACAAGATGACGCTCAATGGTTATTGTGGTGTCAATGTGCGGATTTGTCGGTTTTCACTGTTCGCTTTGTAAAGTATATGACAGCGGGTGTGAGCTTTACTCCTTGGCCCTTAAGAAATGTTATGGCCGCAACATATCGGGAGAAGCAAACTGGCAATAAACTGTATCTTACAGCAACATAGGGCCCGGATCCCCCAGCATGCTCCCCGCTCCCTCCTTATGACTTGACAACCCACATGAGAATCAACCACAGAGATTTGTGTGGGTGTAAAAAACGGCCATGTTTAATATTTTTGACATTTTCATAAACATGACAAGGCATTTCAGAAATTCATTAAATGCAGTTATCAACACAATTTTATTCTTGTCTTCCTGATCTTCTTTCGCCAGATACAGCTTCTAATCCTCCAACACCAAAGGGGGGGACTTCCGGCTCCCCTCTACCATGCCGTGCATCCACGCGAGGTGCAACCCACCTGCGACTCATGAGGAGCGGGCCCCCAACCTCTGATCCTTGTCCGCCTTCGCCAGGGGCCCACCCTCCGACCACCAGGCTGACCAGGAACCCAGGAGGCTCGTAACCTGTCGCCCTAGCCTCCCCAGCCGGGGCCCTATTTCACAGCGGGGAGCTTACCGTCTCCCCCCTCAGTGCTAGCCTAGGGAGTACGCAAGGCGGACTCCCGTCCATTCCGTCGGTCAATTGTACTGTTCCAAGGTCTTTCTACCGCAACACGCCCCTCTAACCACTGAGCTAAAGGGACGGGTGGGTGGGAGTTCGAATTATCCTAAGGGCTGTAGGAGGGACGCTTCAAGGAGGCCGCCACGATCCGGTGCCCCAGAGGGAGGAGAGGCCGGGGTCACTGCCCCCAGTGCCTAAATAGGTCACCAGGCTCCGCCCTCTGTCGCACCGGAAGTGCGTCACCCTGACCCCGCAAGTGATAAGCGGCCGGTCGCCCATTGGGGCAGACCGGTCGCCCCTATCTGGAACAGGTAGGAGGACGGGGGCCGGGGGGCCGGGCCCTAAGGGCGCGCTTGCCGATGCTCAGCTCGCGCTTGGCATAGGGCCCGGATCCCCCAGCATGCTCCCCGCTCCCTCCTTATGACTTGACAACCCACATGAGAATCAACCACAGAGATTTGTGTGGGTGTAAAAAACGGCCATGTTTAATATTTTTGACATTTTCATAAACATGACAAGGCATTTCAGAAATTCATTAAATGCAGTTATCAACACAATTTTATTCTTGTCTTCCTGATCTTCTTTCGCCAGATACAGCTTCTAATCCTCCAACACCAAAGGGGGGGACTTCTGGCTCCACTCTACCATGCCGTGCATCCACGCGAGGTGCAACCCACCTGCGACTCATGAGGAGAGGGCCCCCAACCTCTGTTCCTTGTCCGCCTTCTCTAGGGGCCCACCCTCCGACCACCAGGCTGACCAGGAACCCAGGAGGCTCGTAACCTGTCGCCCTAGCCTCCCCAGCCGGGGCCCTATTTCACAGCGGGGAGCTTACCGTCTCCCCCCTCAGTGCTAGCCTAGGGAGTACGCAAGGCGGACTCCCGTCCATTCCGTCGGTCAATTGTACTGTTCCAAGGTCTTTCTACCGCCACAAAGGTGACCAGGGCCCACAGGTCCGTCACCTTCCCCACCTGCGCTCTGCGTGAAAGACCCTAATGTTCCAACCCGGCTCAATGTACCGATGCCCGATAACTGCACCCCATCATTGCGATACCTCACCTTACCGGAAAAAACCATCCGGTGCGGAATGTGACACCAGCAGCCCTTCGCTGAGCCCACCTGGTCAATTCCAACCTTATCATTGCGATACCTCACCTTACCGGAAAAAACCATCCGGTGCGGAATGTGACACCAGCAGCCCTTCGCTGAGCCCACCAGGCCAATTCCAACCTTGTGATACCTCACCTCTCCGGAAAATGGAAACCATTCGGGTGGAATGTTACCCAAGCGGCCCTACACTGAGCGCTACTTGGGCAATTCCTACTTGAGCCGCCTCACCGAGACATTCCAGGCTCTCAACTTCCTCCCAGGGCCGGCTGCCCCGACACAGAAAACCTGGTACCTTCAGGCCTTCCGGCCATACCACTCGCCCTCGCCATGGTCGCCTTGCTGCTTGCCGCATGGACGAGTGCCTTGTGGCACCACCACCTTCGTGGGTACACTACTGAACAGGAGAGAAATAGAAAAATCAAGTATGGTCATTGGCAAATCATCAGCAATTCTGACACCACCATTCTGGTCAAACGGGTCTCTGCCACCGCAGGATGACCAGCGCCCGACCATGCCCATTGTGCCACCCTGCAGTGGTTATCTCCTCTGGCACACCTGTGGTTTAACGGATTTATACAATCGGCATCCTTGTTATGTCCCCCCTAAGATAGGCGGAACACTAATTTGCCCTCTGTCTGTCTATACACTCTGATATGAGGCCTCACTCTGGTACTTATGGCCATAAGCCACAAATTATTGCTACAGGTCCGATTGATTCACAGGAAGACGATAATTCTGCGTCCGTAGGCCAGATTTGTTCATTATTTCAAAGACAAGGCATGCCATGTATATCAGCCTAAATAGAATAATTGTGAAAGAACATACCTCTGTCCCAACCGGCTTTTAAAGGGGGGGTGGGGGATTGTTATCTCTAATACTAAATCCTACCGATAGGTAATTTGTCCCACCAAATATCCGACTACCTTTGTAGGGAGTGAATTTTGCCGTGTACTGATTACTACTAAAATCGTTTATATGTATGCCCGGATCTTTCCATGTTTACCTTTAATCATCCAATAACACACCCCTACCTACCCCACATATCCACAGGGCCTTTGGGTCTACTATGTTCAGAAATGGTCTATCACTTATCCTCTGCTTTCCCCAGCACCGCTATCTGTCTCGGGTAATTGTTCAAACTGTCTCAGTCATTGGCTGCCTTGCTTATTGCGCCAAGCAATGCTAACGGTGGGCTTGCCGCTCGGTTCATCTGCGGTGCTCCTCCCTACACGTGGTCATTCCTCCAATAATGCAAATTATGGCATGCCACTGGTCGACGTTATTCACTGTCTTCCTCCTCCAATATGACCCACCCATTGCAATGGTCATGCTTTACCACCATAGTATAGACTGTTTCCCATCCCATTGCCAAATGGACCCCCTCTGCCATAGTCCTATTTTAATGCCACATATGCTGTGTGTACAAGACATCCTTTCCCACCTGCGTGGCTTTTGTTGATGAATTAGAATGCATTTCCTTGCCATTGTGTCAGAGGCTGACTGGGAAGCTATACAGTGCATCGCTGCATGGATACGAGTGCCATGTGATTTACAGAGTGTGTGCCCAATTGATTCTTGTGTACCCCCATGTAGGACTAAACAAGGGCGCTTTCATACTTAACAAACCGGACCAATTGATATCGCCAAAGCGTGTTAAATGTAGTTGCACTGGAGAGAATACTATACATTAAAACTCGTTCTCCGGTGTTATAAAATGTCTATATTTCTCATCTTTTTACGTTCCCCAGACGCCGCTCAGCTGAAGATATCCTGAAAAAACTGGGACTGTAAACTCCTAATGTTTGAGAAGAACCCAAAGTATGAATGAAGGCCATTTCACACAGAGATGATGCCCACTAGGACGTGCCTTAATGCTAGAGCCATGTGCTCTCCAAGGTCACGAATTCCCAGTCTGAAGAGTAACTGTTAAAATTGGCTTAGAAGAAGATGGCACCTTCCATATGCCTGCTGGGTCATGACCTCCCACGTTTCCCAGTTGAGCCAAGCAGGCATTTCCACCCAGTTAGAGCCCCTTTTTAAACAGGCTGACTTGCCGGCACGACCAAATTATTCCATAGTATGCTGAAATACCTCAAATTATCGAGTGTTCAATAACGTAGGACATTTCACGTTCAAAAGTATTATAAGAACCTAGTACAATAAAAGTTTCCATTACCCCTTTGTATTATAATCGTCCCACATACTATGTACCAGTTCTAGACCTTATGTATCTCTTATCTTTCTGCTGCTGTGACGTGGGCTCAGACACCCGCTGGCCAGGTAATGAGTGCATGTACGCTTTATAAATACACATATTATGTTAATGTAAACAATTAACATAGCTAGCAAGGAGCCATGTTACCCGCCAGAAATTTCCATGACTTACAAGAAGCACGTCGCCTTTTGGAATGATAAAGGCCCCTGTTTCGCTTTATCTCAGCGCAGTCAGTTACCAGAGTGGTTAGCGCAGCTAACAGCTTAAAGCGCCGAATTGCTCAGCCTTGTTTTCAAACCCAGAAAGTCCGGCTCCTCCCGACACTGCCCACACCGGCGCGGCGGAGGAGTTGGGGAGCAAGGAGCCATGTTAACAATGTCTAAACAGGCGCTGCAGAGGAGTTGAGGCGTTTTAATTCACTATGAGATGCCCTCAGTCACTTCCGTGTCCAGTCCCCAACTCTCCCTCAAAGCGCAGCTGTACAATAACATTTCATCTCAACCCCTCTTATTTTAATGTGCACGAAACAAATATGCAACCTATCTCTCCCCGTTCAACACTTTGAGCAGTTCCCCAGACTGCAGCCCCCGCCGTGTGAAACTGATATCAATATAACTTCCAAAATAAGACATGTTTTATGAAGGCCCACTCTTGACGGGAACCCCGTAATGCATATATGCATACTAATACTCTACAGATTTAAGGCACTTTAATGCACATGTGGCCGCCCAGATCAAGATTTGGAAATAAGGCACTTTATGATGCACATTTGGACGCTCAGATCAAGATTTGGAAATAAGGCACCTTATAATGCACGTTTGGACGCTCAGATCAAAGTTTGGCCAATATAGAAATACCATAGACTTACAAAGCATTGCTTCCAAGTTGTTGCCGGCCGACCCCTGACATAGCGCTCCGAAACAAACTTTGCCAAGCGCAAGTTAGTACCCCGGTCTTAGCAACTAATGCGGCGATCTGATCCCTTCTAATCAGCAAGGGGACGCGATGCCACTACCGCCCTCGGAACGCCAACCAGTTCTCATCCACTGCAAGCAACAGAGACGGTACAGAGCAACCCCCACCCCCTGCACTGAACCTGACTTCCGAGTACGACATGGCGTCCACAATAGACCCGTGCCGTGTCCGTTCCCCAGAACAAACTCATCCGGAGCCAATTCAAATGGCTTCACGATGGACGGAGCAGGTCCAATTCCCTGCACAATCCCTAAGCTATCTAACCCGACAACTCACTGGACAGTGCATCCTGCATTGCGTGAACCGACCGCCGGCTACCTCATACTCGCTGCGCACGCATGAATGTAGTGTGATACTGGGAAACTACTTCACCGTCCGGTACACCAAAAAAGTAAAGTCGCACCATGGAACTGTATAGATGTGAAGCAATTCAGATGTACTCTGCACTACCCGTATTCCGGTCAGAGCCCCGAGAGGACGTGAACCAAGCTCCACTTCTCCGCATACGCTATATCTTCAAATACAGCACCACAACCCTATTGCCTATCTAGGTTCCCCTCGCCAAAACGAGCACCCACCAGCACGAGAAAGCAAAGAAGAGCACGTCAGCACAAGCCCGAATGTACCACATCAAGAAATATTCATTATATCGCCCCGTGCACTGCACCACATCCACCATCACCAGTCACGCTCCCCCCCCGGCCCACGTCGATACACGAGGTGAACAGCACACCCGAGGGGCCCCCGCCAGCAGCCGCAAACCACCCGATCCGGACAACCTCAGTCAGCCATAATTACTTTGCCATCCACGGCTGCCCCCCAGACCCCCCGAGCGCACCTCCCATTTCACCTGGCGCGATGCAAGTCTCCCGACGCCGAGGCCGCGAAATCCGGCCCGCTCTCGTCGCCGCCATCATCCACGAGGACCAGAGACACATCTACCCTGCATCCTGAGGCGAAAGACCGCCGACCTCCGACCCCACGCGAGGAGATACAGTTAATAAAGGTGGCCCGTGTTCAGTTTGCTCTCCGCCCCCCCGCCTCAGCCCGCCCACGTCAACCAGGAAGGAGCCCGCATGCCCAGGAGTCCTGCCGGCAGCCGCAGACCACCAGAGCCGGCTTCAACCCCTCGCCCGCCCCGGATACCCCTCCCGCAATTTGCGGCTGCACACAGGCCCCCCAGGCACCCCCGACTCCTCACCAGGCGAGATGGACGGCTGCAAATCGACGCGCCTCTCCTCCTTGTCGCCTCCCGTCACGCTCTCGGCTGGGTTGACTCGCAGCCCAATGGCCTTCAGCTCCGGACGCCGGGATACGGGGGCATTTAAAAATAAAGAAACTAACAACTAGGGAACTTTTAACTAAGGAAATTAAACTCGGCTAAAAACCAAGTTCAAATTATCCTAAGGGCTGTAGGAGGGACGCTTCAAGGAGGCCGCCACGATCCGGTGCCCCAGAGGGAGGAGAGGCCGGGGTCACTGCCCCCAGTGCCTAAATAGGTCACCAGGCTCCGCCCTCTGTCGCACCGGAAGTGCGTCACCCTGACCCCGGAAGTGATAAGCGGCCGGTCGCCCATTGGGGCAGACCGGTCGCCCCTATCTGGAACAGGTAGGAGGGCGGGGGCCGGGGGGCCGGGCCCTAAGGGCGCGCTTGCCGATGCTCAGCTCGCGCTTGGCAGGAGCGTCTGAGTGTGTACTTTCTATCAGAAAGAACGTGTGTGTGTGTGTGTGTGTGTGTGTGTGTGTGTGTGTGTGTGCGTGTGTGTGTGTGTATATATATATATGGGTGTGTGAGTGACTGTGTAAGTGACTGTGTGTTTGTGAGTGGGTGTGTACATGGCTGTAATGGTGTGTACATTATTGTGTGAGTGGGTGTATCAGTGCCTGTCTGGGTCTGTGAGTGGGTGTCTGAGTGATTCTCTGGGTCTGTGAGCAGATGTATCAGTGACTGTATGGGTGTGTGAGTGGGTGTATGGATGTGTGAGTGGGGTGTGAGTGGTTGTGTGCATGTGTGAGAGAGTGAGTGTGTGAGTGGGTCTGTTAGTGGTTGTATTTTTTTTTAGTTAATGCTTGGATTCATGGATCCACCATGGATTCATTGGCAGGCCGCACTGAGAGCTGAAAAGGATCCGCAAATCTTTGTGCGCGAAACATACAAATGTTTTGGACAATTTTTTACCCATGAGGGGTCCCTCACAAACTCCTCCATCAGTCCTATGGAGTCAGGATTCCTCTATCCTGACTCCTTATACCCTATTTATACTTTATTACGCCCTCATGAACAGTGTCCCTATTGACAAAATGGTGGCCGCAACTTTTCTCTCAGGTTGGGGGCCAGCCAATCACGGCATTGCTGTTAGTGGGCAGATCCACCAAAGTAGATCTGCGGTGGATCAGTGTCTTTAGATATACATAAATCTTTTTTTCTTTAATAACTCAAAACTACTGAATAGGTTTACACCAAATTACAAAAAGCACTCTTTCTGGGCCAAGATTTAGCTTTCTGCCAAATTTGGTGCAATTCTGTTCAGCTGTTTGGGCTGTAGTCACATCTAAAATCCCTATGTGAAATTGCATGGGGAAAACGTGTTTTAGGACTCCCCCTTTTTCTCTGCCCCCCTTGACAAATCACACCAAGATTTCCAGACAACAGCTGAAGTGAGTGGTAAACTATTTTTGAAAATGTATTGAAGTTTCATCAATTGACGCCAAAGTTATTACCAAAAAGAAAAACCTCTTTTCCTATGAAAACTAAGGGGCATATTTATGAGCCCCTTTGCATCGATCTTGCACCACGCAATGTGGTGCAGGAGTGATGCAACTTAAAAATTAGATTTTTTTTATTATTTATTTTTATTTTACCGAGTTTTATATAGCGCGAACTTGACCCGAGTCGGGTATCAGAGCTCTTAATATAGCACCAGTTGTGTTACATGAGGACACATTCATTTTTTTGTTAGGCACGGGGAGATGATGTGATTTGCCCAGAATCACAGGATGTTCAGCGTCATTGTTATTTCTCCTAATTTTTCCTCTTTCTATGTGTGCTGCACTCTGCAGCACACATGGACAGAGGAATAAGCCTCAGGGGATTGTTTTGTGTAGGAAGGTGCCCCTTCCTGCACAAAAACAATCCTCCTTACAACGCAGGCACCCACCATGGTGCAAGGGTGCCTGCATTGGGGCTAGGCAACCTATTGTGTGCCAGTTTAGGAATGCACTGTATTGCCTTAAATGTGGCGCATTCCTGACCTTTCCCTGCCAAGCAGTACACCACAGCAAGGTGATTTGCTGCACTGTGTGACTTGGTAATAGGTATGGCCGTAGGTTCTAACTATAACTACCTACTGGCGACCACTAGTAGGAAACATATATATGTGTGTATATATATATATATGTTATGTTATGTTATGTTGTTATGTTATGTTATGTTATGTGTTATGTTATGTTATATGGGACTTTTATAGCGCAACGGCTACTCCAAAGGAGTGTCCCGGCGCTTTGTGCTCCAGACCTAAAGAAAGACTGGAAAACATAACAGTAAAAAAAGGCAGAAACCAAAAAAGGGAGAGGCGCACTAACCAGAGAACAGCCAAGTCTTTAAACCCTTCCTAAAGGCAAGCAGATTAGATGTGGCCCGCAGGGACAGCGGTAGGGAGTTCCATAGCTGGGGGGCAAGGAATCTGAAGGACCGACAGCCCAGTCGGGCCCTTTTTATACGTGGCACCACCGTCAGAGCCAATGACTCCGATCTTAAGGATCGTAAAGGCCGGTAAAAGTCCAGCCTCTTCTGGAGGTATTTTGCACCATTGGCATGCAGGGCTTTATGGGCTAAGGTCATAGCCTTAAACATTATCCTCTTCCATATAGGAAGCCAATGGAGGGATAGAAGTAGGTTTGAGGCACTAGTACGGCGATGCAGGCCAAAAATCGCTCGTGCTGCAGCGTTCTGGATCACCTGCATGCGCTGTAAGAGATATTCTGGCAGACCCAGATATAGAACATTTGCATAATCCAATCTGGATCCTATAAGTGCCTGGACAGTTATCCTCCGGTGTTCCTCGGAAAGTAGAGGAAAGAACTTTCGAAGCATCCTGAGGATCCCGAAACACATTCCCGTAA
Source organism: Lissotriton vulgaris (assembly GCF_964263255.1). NCBI lineage: Eukaryota > Metazoa > Chordata > Amphibia > Caudata > Salamandridae > Lissotriton > Lissotriton vulgaris. Next base: position 128,684 of record NW_028249128.1, read on the forward strand.
GAGTAGCCACCTGGGATTTGAGCGAGAGCTCATTGTCAATTTTAACTCCCAGGTTCTTAGCCCATTTAGATGACTGAGCTGGGGGGAACATGTCAGCGGGCCACCAGCCATGCCAATCCGGTTCCGATGGGCATCCGAAGAAGAGTATCTCGGATTTATCCGAGTTGCACTTGAGGCTGTTAAGTTGGAACCAGTTAAAAACAGCCCCAAGGCACTCACGGATGCTTTCTCCATCGAAATCTTCGCTCTTGCGGCAGGTGAACAGAAGCTGGGTGTCGTCAGCATAAGAGACGATCCGGGCCCCATAGGATTCCGCCAATGTCGCCAGAGGGGTCATGAGGATGTTAAATAGAGTAGGGCTCAATACTGAGCCCTGAGGGACTCCAACTCCCAATGGCAGCATTTCGGCAGATCCAGATGAGACCCAGACCGTCTGTCGGCGGTTGGCTACGAAGGAACGAAACCAGTTGAGCACCGTCCCCCCTAGACCGATGTCATGTAGCCTAGTGAGGGGATCCTCATGGGGGACGGTGTCGAACGCCGCCGACAGGTCTAACATAACTAACATCACCCTGCCTCCGGTGTCCAGCACCTCCTTCACAATCTCAGAGACTTCCATGAGCGCCGTCTCGGTGCTTAGGTTCGATCGAAAGCCCGATTGGGACTCATGGAGTAGCTCGTTCGACTCCAGGAAGTTGGAGAGCACGCTATGAACGTGTTTCTCTAAGATTTTGGTAAGTGCTGGGAGGAGCGAGATCGGCCTGTAATTGGATGGCACTTCTGGGTCCAGGTTGGGCTTCTTAATGAGAGGAATAACCATAGCCTGTTTCCAAGATTGAGGCAAAGCTCCCTGACTCAGGGAGAGGTTAAGAATGGGATTGGCTAAGGAGTTGACAACATCTGCCATTCTCGTTAGAAATTTTGCTGGGCAAGGATCGCACGGTGAGCCCGATTTAAGGTTCCTCATCAAAGCTAGGGATGAGGATACCGTAAGGGGCGGAAAGTCTAGCAGGACTGGGCCCGAAGTCGACAGAAGAACTGTCTCGATCGGCGGAGTCAGAGGGTCATCTATTGGTCTAGGAGGAAAAGAATCCTGTATTTGCCTAATTTTGGTGGTGAAAAAATTAGCAATGGTGTTGGCCCAGGTCTCCGCCAGGGCGTCCTGAGCTGAGGGTGAGCGCGGGGTGGTAAATTCTCGAACAATTGAGAAAATCTCCTTGCAGGAGTTTGCCGCTTCCTCAATTCTTTTGGCAAAGTAGCATTTCTTGCCCTGAAGAATTAGATCATGATAGGATTTCATCATGGATTTATAGATCTGTTTAGCCTCAGTATCATAATGGGCTCTCCATGCCCGTTCAGCGACTTTACATTGTCTACGGGAATGGGCCAGTTCCTCCGTAAACCAAGGGGCCGAGATCCGTTGGGTAGCAGATCTAGGTGGCTGTACTGGGGCAAGCTCATTTAATCTAGCTAGGAGCCAGGATTGCAGACTCTCAAGGTCATTATCCAGATCACCCGTGTAGGACAGAGGATGGTCCACCAGAGCCTGAGCTAACAGATCTGGTGTCACCCGATGGTACGCCCTGTGGCTGCTGCCCTGTAGTCTCGTAGCACTGACCGTTGGTTTCACAGTGGCAGATATTTCGAAATGGACGAGACAATGGTCAGACCATAATACCGGCAGGAGTGTAACAGCCGTAATAGGTGAAGTGGAAAAGACCTGGTCAAGCGTATGACCTTTGTCATGGGTCGGGCCGAAGAGATAGGGGGACAGGCCCAGGGTAGATGTAATATCCAGCAGCTTGATAGCATCTTGGTCTTGATGATCATCCACGTGGAAGTTAAAATCTCCAGCCAATAGACACTGCTCAGATCTTAGAACAAGAGCAGACAAAACCTGCTGGAGATCATCGAAAAACGATCCCACAGGGCCCGGAGGTCTGTAAACGACAAGACCCTTCACCGCTTGCTGGGGCGATAGGGAAAGGGTAAAGGCGAGAGAGTCAGCCCCTGCGATGGTGTCCTTGTGCGTAACCGTGCACGAGAAAGATTTTTTCACAACTAGGGCGACTCCTCCCCCTCTTCCCTTGTCTCTATCTTGTCGATGGATGATATAGTCAGAGGGAATGGCTCTATATATATATATATATATCGAAAACACACAGTTAAAATTCTTTAGAACCGCTCCTCAATTAAGGACACTCAGGTCATTCTTTGTAGTCCCATAGCCACATTTATTCATAAGCGTTCTTCACACACATGTCAAGTCAACAAACGCGTTTCTGCGTTACCGCCTTCGTCAGTGTTGACTAACTGAGACATTTTTTTGTTTAAATAAAGCTTCACCATGATATCATGTCACATGATTAAAAACAACAACATAAAAGAAGGCATATCAATTTCATTCATTGTTATGTGGCGACCATCTTGCAGTGTCTATGGACATCAACATTCATGTATTCTGAAAGTATAAATCACAATGTTTTTCGCACATATGCAATTGTTATTGATACAGAGTATTATATCATACTTGTAAATCGGTATTTAAAAGGCTGGGAGCTGAGCGGAAAGTCTCTGTTTTGCCGCTCCCCAGCCTACAGGTCGCGTGTCTAGACAGGGCCTCAGTCTGAGCCCCCAACAAATCTTTTTGCTCCAGGGCGTAAGGAGGCATAACTGCAGCGCCCCCTTATGGAGTTTAATGTAGAGGGCGTGGGGGGGCCTGGGGGAGGTATCCATCCGGTAATCTGAGCCCCCTGCGCAAGGTCACCCTGGTAGGAGGTTGGGACCTAGCTGGATCAGGATCTGGGACCACAAGTCATTGACCTTGCCGTAGGCTCTAACAGGGATACGCAGAAAGAAATATCTTCATCTCTTACATTACGATAGGATTGGCTGTGTATTAGAAGCATGTTAAGGTTAGCCAATTCATATCTTGTACCTATCAATGTATTGGACTTTCTGCTTATTGTACATAATGTAAATAATATGATTATTAATGTTTTTTCAGATTTTATGTAATAAAATACGGCCGGGATTACTACGACCCCTAATCCAAACACTTGTGGTGTTTGCATTGTGGGATCGGGGGCGGCGAACCTCCATGGGAGCGGGGAGGTCCCCATTTCCCAAGGGTATCTGTCTTATTAATGGGAGGGGGTCTTAGGCAGTACCAGGCCATAAAGGTATTTCAGCTTCACTTCTGCTCTGAAGCTTGTTGAAAGTCAGAAAGGGTGACCAAGACTCTGGAAACGGGTCCTCTGTAAATGTACAGGGCTGCTTAACAGTAAGTCGTTCTTTTTCCTTTCTTGACGGCGGTGTAAAGGGTTGTGGTTGGGAGTGCTAGCGGTACAAGTGAGGAATATGCAAAGTTTAATGAACCCCCGCGTAGCAATGGTGCTTTCTGTGGGAACGTCGTAGTGCAAATGAGGTGCTGAGGCAGGATGAAAAGGAGGCGGAGGGGGAGGGGAAGAGTCACTTTGCAGGACAAACGTCCTGGCTGTAAAAACAAGTAATTCTGCATTTTATTAGCTGACACACATTTCACCTCCTAGGAACTGCAGGATTGAGCTGTAAGTGCTGGAATGCACCTTGAAGCATGCAGTGCTTCCTTCCTGGCGCTATCCATGCCTACTGTTCATGTGTATGTCACACAAACCTCAATTTGATCCGCCAGCCCTCCTCCTCTCCCTGTGCCGGCTGTAAGGAGACCCGGGACGCATTTGGCCCGATATGGCGTTTCGCCACTTTGATCTCATTACACGCGCTGACCCCGCTGCGGTCTGGGGCCGGGCCCAGCAGAAATGAAAGCGCGCGAGCGTGAGTAGAACAAATGTGCTGCTTTCTAGGCAGAGACCCCTATCTATCAAGGAGACCCCCCCACGCCCGTCTCCACCCAGCCCCAGGCGCAGACTCTGTCTCTTACGTATTGGAACGGTGTCTCCCCCTCAAACTCCTCTTATCACGTGATTCCTGCTGGCTATCTTATCTTCCAGGGTAATAGAGCTGCAGGGGGTGGAAGACGAGACAGAAGGGGCTATCATCTCCCGCAAATAAGCTGGCACCCCCCACTGGCCCTACCCTGCCTAGCCACGCATTTGGCTCGGAAAGCACCGGTCTTCCCTCCTTCACAATTATCGAGCACGGATAAAAAACACCTACAATGTTTTTTTGTTCCTTGCTTGTCTAATGTCAGTGTCACTGTATATGAACACCTACCTGTATCTATAGCTCCTTACTGCAGAATGTCACTTCCAAGAGCTTTTCCAGGGCTTCAGAACTGTGCATGAATTGGATCCTGGCTGCTGGAGTGTCGGACTCGGTGCTCTTGGGGTGGTCCTGGCCAGAGGGCCCGTTCTGATGAAATATCGGTCTGGCTCGAAAGGCGCATTCCTGTGCTCACCCTTAGGGGCATATTCACAAGAAAATGTTGGTGCACGGAGCTGCGTCAAATTTGGCAGCGCTGCCCTCCAGCATTTTCAAAACACAGGGATACGCTGTATTCACAAGAATACGGCGCACCCTGTTTCCCCTAGAACTGGTGTAAAAAACCTGCCTAGAGCCAGTGAAGGCACCCCGCCCCAATGCTGCAGGTCTGCCTGCGCTGCAGGGATGATTGTTTATGTGCAGGAAGGTACCCCTTCCTGCACATAAACAATCAAAAATTCTCATTTGCACTTTCTATGTGTGCTGCAGAATGCAACACACATGGAAAAAGCAAAAACTAAAGAAAATAATAATTTTGCCTTATTGCGCCACTCTAGCGCCTGGTATTCCATGGTGTCAGTTTTTTTTGCTGCCTCGGCCTTGTAAATTTGGGCAGCGTCAAAAAGCAATGGGTGTTGCGGTGGAACACCCACAGCAGCACCCATTGCACGCTACTTTGCCGCAGAGGATTTGCTGCAGAAAGGGGCATATTTACAAGTTGGCGTTTAGCCACGCAAAGTGGCTTAGTGCCACCTTGTAAATATGGAAAATGGTGCTGCGCCACCGGAGCGTCAAACAAAGTGAGGCACCGGTGGCACTGAGAGTTTATAAATATGCCCCACAGTGAGAGAGCAGTTCCCTCCCTGGCCTCTTAGGTGGCCTCTAGTCAGACAAATACTACTTGAGATGGGAAATGGTCCATCAGCTAAATGCTCCTATTGTAGGAACGGTTCATTGCCTGCCTAAAAGGGCTTTGTCCATCTTTTTATTAGGTCTGGCTTGACACCCAGCTGTCTGCGTGACATATTGGGACCATTTTTTGAAAGTATACATGGACTGGACTTTAGTTCTTTCCAACAGAGTATTTCTCTCTCACCTCATTATGTTGGCTGCTTCGTATATCATTCAATTTCCTGTGGACCGCTTGCATTGCAATGCATAAGGGACTATATTGCATTTCAAAAGCACACTGAATCATCACAAATTACATTTTGTATCTCTCAGATGCATTTTATATAGAAAAGCAATCTGTTTTTTTCCCATCGTAGCAGGCATTTTAATGTTTTAGTCAGAGCTCAAAATTCAAGCCAGACCAATTGACTTTGCGATGCTTGTTCCTTTTGGGTTCACCATCTTTAACACCTGCAAAGAGGTTTGGGTAGCTATATGGATTAAAACATTCCACATAAGTCCTTTTACACCATGATATTACAGACTTGAAACTTGCATTGATATATATATTCATATTGACCTAACTGAATGACACTGATTTTATGAGTCCAAGAATATGGTATACAGAGATATGTAAGCTTGCCAGAATTTGAACCTGTAACATAAATGTATCATGCAGTCAGCACTGTGTTCCGCCTGGCTGCCACCCAGCAACCAGGAAGTTAAAAGTCAAACTTCACTGGCAGATGGTTTAATGATGGCCTTTCTTGTCACATTAACAATGTGTTTGATAGGCTTGCAAAAGTAGACTCTGAACAAGATCAATGAACTAGGCACAAAAGCAACCTGTCTACAAAGTGCCACTATATATGAACAAAGACACACCAGGATAGCCACGTTATTCCTTACACCCAATTACTGAATCACTGTTGCACAGGAAATGACAGTAAATGGTTTGCATCCAAGATCTACAGCGCTTCAGAGGCAAAAATCTACTCTCAGAATTGTTATCCTTTAACCCCTTCACTGCGGCGGCTATTCCGCCGCAGTGCTAAAGGGGCGGGGCGGAAATGCGGCGGGCGCATGCTGGTGACGGAACCGCTCCGTCACCAGCGGCGGTTGCGCTGTGCTTTTCACGGAGCGGTTGTGTCATGGCCCCGCCCACTCAATAGAACACTCAGCGCAGGCGCGGAATTCGCGCCGCGCAGGAGCGTCGGGCGAGCCATGATGGAACCGCTCCGTCATCAGCACAGCGCCACCGCGGCTGATGACGGAGCGGTTCCGTCATCAGCAGGGGAGGGGTTAAAGAATAGCTGTCAGCACTCAAACTCACCTCACCTTACCATCACCTTATGCTTATATCCCAATGCATCAACGTTTGGAAGAAATTGACTACAGGCCAACCACCCTTGACCTGGAAAGTCCACAAGGTATAGCTAAGCTAAGGGCTCTGTTCTCTCCAGCTCCCTTTCTCTGGGTGCAGAGCAGCGGGCTATCATGGGTGTCTTTTCTATGCTCAGCCACTTAATTCAACCATTGGTGGTGTAGGCTTACGGCCGATTAAACGAAGAACTACACTGCTGTTCACCTCACTATAATGTACCTCTTCACAAAGTCTGAAATTGTATCCCGGCAGAGAAGGACCAACCAATATTACCTGAAATCCACTAAAGCAACAAAGTAATGGCTTTTACCTACTCATGCCACAAACTAGAATTAGAGCAAGAACAAAGGTTTGGGTCCTGTGTCTGAACTGGCCTGGACCACTCAAATATGCCAAACAAACAGAAAAGCCAGACAGATTTATTTTTGGATTTTTTGATCCCACCCAGCCAATTAGTTCTGGAGGGTCATCTATTTTATTTTAATTTTTTTGTATTTTTAGAAAAACATCTCCATCCAGTCCGTGTCCTGAGAACAACCCTTACTAATGTCGTGGTTCGAAACGCATTGACCCCGAGCCTTGGAAACAGAATAAGGGTGCCACTAGGACTGTTTAAACCTATACAGCGTTATCCCTAGTTTTGTAACCCATCAATTTATTTTCCTATCCTTGGCTTAGTTAGACAGGCAGGCAGTGTCTTTGAACTGTTTGTCCGCCTGTCTTCTTGTACCTAATTTAAAGGACTGGTTCCTAATGTGAATCTATTGTTACAGAATTTGATTTATTGCCCTTGGTGTTGCCTGTATGAACCGACAGTATTGATTTTTGAGCACTTGTACAGCACTTGTATATTATTGCACATTTCACTTGTTCATATGTATTTTTTCACTGTTCGTTGACTGTCCATTTGATGACATATATAAATGAAATGGTGGAATGTTTTTCTAAAAATACAAAAAACTCAAATAAAATAGATGACCCTCCAGAACTAATTGGCTGTGTGGGGTCAAAAAATCCAAAAATAAATCTGTCTGGCTTTTCTGTTTGTTTGACAAACTAGAATTAGTCACCCACACAAAGAAGGAAAGTGCCAGTGTGTGTAAAGTATCTCATTTGCATCTTTGTGTCACTCCTCTCATGCCGAATGCAGCACACATGGATACAGGAAAAAACAAGGAGAAGTAAACATATCTCGCCTCGTCATGCCTCACCTGGAAAGGCGTATGGATTTGGTGCTTCCCAGGTTTACATGACTTTGTAAATCTGGGGCATCATCACATTCCATGGGTGTTGCGTGGGAAAACTCACCTAAATGCCCATGGAATGCCTCCAAGGTGCACAGTAAGGCGCTGCATTACTTTGTGCTGCGCCGCCTTGCTCATGATTTATGAGTCCACACAAAGCCACGGAGAGTGGCTTTGCGTGACTTTATAAATCGAATTGAGAGCCCCACATTACGCATGCACCACTTTACGTGGTGCAAAAGTGATGCAGGGCTCTCATAAATACGCCCTAAAGTTTTTTTAATCACACCATATAAACTGGGTATCCCAGAATTTGAATGGGCCCCATGCAAATAAAGGAAACCCTTTGCCCATGCCCCGCCCAATATTACACATACGGTCACACATAGGCAAATGTCTTTTGAGGCACAAGCTAACTGTATTTCACTTTGGAGGTGAGGCAGAGGTAGTGTGCCACCCAAAAGTCTTCTTTTGTGGGGGGACGCAGAGGTACTAAAGGACCCTCTAAGGGCCACCACTCCTTGCGTGGCAGTCAATACCCAGAGCCATCCTGCCTAGAAACACGCAAAAACAGGAAAGCATCACTCTGTGCCTCTGTGCTGTCTGCAGCTTATACACTAGCTTGCTGCATTAGGTGATGCGCTGCAGAAAGTGATGTTCTCTTATTTTTATTGGGTCCATGAGGGAATTCACCAAAGAAATGAAGAGACATACTGCTGATGCGTAACCAGAAATGAAATCTAACTGTAGCAAAACCAAGAGCTGTCCAAGTCAGCATCTTATATGTTCAGGGTCACTGGAATAATGCGATTCTGCTGCGTTTTCCACATAATTATGGAATAGCCACCTTTGCCACATAATTTATCTCCTGCTGCATAAATAATCTGCAGATTAAAAAAAAATGTTTCTAGCTCAAACAGATCAAAAGTTACAATAAATGTGCCAAAAGGTAGCACGTGGAAGGCCCTTTTGCGAAGGCCCTTTGGTCAGCTTTCAGTTGCTTTTTGTTGGATTTGGTTGTTGAACTAGTATTAAGGAGGCAACATTGCCCACATTTGTACATTTTACACTTGTCTGTAAAAAGTACAAATAATAAAGTAATACTATCTCAGAATGTGCTGCACTACACTGCATAGTTTGCATTTCTTGCTGCAAAATTAAGCCACCCCTACCACATAATTTGGCCCTCCCCTGCTGCACAGTTCCATTGGCCCGGAATCTGTTACTTAGGGCCACTGAAAGAATGCAATGCTACAGCCACTGCACTTTCTACAAAAAAATGATTTATCACACCTGCTGCATAATAGCACACCTGCTGCATATTTTTCAGAATTTAAAATAAATAATTTGTTCTACATAAAACGGACCACAATTTCATAAAAAGCCGCACTTGGTACTTTGTAGTGGGAAAACCTTTGCACTGGGTAGGTGGTTATCATTTGTGAGTGGTGTATTTAGGTGGTAAACTGGTACTACTAGGGTGAAATCATTGCCCAGACTTTATGAATGAGTGTTAGAATGATAAAATAGGAAAATAATACTGCCACAGGACGTGTGTTGTATAAATTTCCCTTTTTCTTGTTGCATAATTTAGTTAGTTGTGCTCCAGTATTCGGTCATAATTCCAGTGCACCTGTTGCTATGTTATCAAGCATTTGTATAGCACACAACTGCGACTAGTGTGGCATTGCACTTCTCATCCACTCTGCACAGCTGACAGGTAGCCCTGTGTGTTTGAGCGTAGAGGTGTATGGTTATAGCACGTCTTATGTGGAAAGAGTTGGATGTGATGCTCAAGCCTGACACATGGTCTGGTCAAGGCAAACTTGATGCTGCTGAAATGCTTGCCAGTGTGTACAGAAGTGTATAAGAGGACCAAGCCATATTTATTCTACAAAGTCACGTGGTGGGTGTGCTATCCCCTTATTGTCCACAGTAATGGAACCACCAAGGCGATCAATCAAACGCAACAGTACTTGGGTCTATTGATTTGATCTGAGTTTTGTAAAAGCGCGGCGTCTTCAATGAAGAACGAGAGCTGATATGAAAATTTACAATGAAAACGTGAAAAGCCAGGTTTTTAAAGATTTCCTGAAGGCGAGGAGATTAGATTGAGTCCTCAAACTCCTTGGCATGTGGCTCCAGACACAATTGGGCCCCCCAGAAGCAGGGATAGAACAAACCAAAGGTGTGGCAGAGCCTAGGGTTAGCCTATCACACCGGAGATGGGGGCACTCCCTTTCAGATTACATCTGAGACCTGCCTCTACTGACCAAGCAAGGTTGTAAAGTGATAAGGAGACCATGCAGCAAAGTCTTTTATATATAGTCCAATCTTGTCATGCATCAGTAGCAAACGAGTTACTTGTCTCTTGACCTTCGAGATAAGCAGACATCCTGCGTCTCTGGAGACCTGGGGTTCAGAGGCGCAGACATGAAAGGCCGGGTAATCACAGTCTCTGGGTTATCAGAAGCCTACACAAGTGCACACCCAGGCATACCAGGGGAGATCACACAGAAGAGATAGGAGAGGGCTGCTGCTTCCTGCCCGAGGGAAACCTCATAAAGCTGGGACTCACTGGAGGGACTGTTTCAGCCAATATTCACCTGCAGTTTGGGGCAGAAATGTAAATATGTGTTTAGGGACCTGAAAAAAACTGAGTGAAGCAAAGACTCGCATTTTTCGAAAAAGAAAACATATTACACCCTTTTATTAATATTAAACTATCTACTCGATTTTAACATAAAAACTCTTTCTATTGGTTCAATTGTTCATATTTTGGAAGCACTTTGTTTAATTGAACTATTCGTAATTTGGTAAATTCACCTTGACCCCTATAACAGGAAGTGACGTCTAAGGTTGGGAGGAAGTGCTGTATAGTAGGGCTAGGATGATTCATTCAGATGAAAGTTTGTCACTTTAAAATGTGGAGATCTGCAAGACATGAGTGCAAATCCAAGAATCACCGACTCTTGGTAAATTGAGTACCATTAAGTTGAGCTATAGAAAAGTAATTATTATTTTAAATATTTATTACTGTATAAAGTGTACTAAATAAAGGGTTGCATTTTTTTTACTTCCCAGAAATGTTACCTCCTGGTAATTCAGCTGTCACCCTATGGGAAAACGATGCTTATTAAAACAAATTGCATTTGCTTATTGGCTTGAACTCCAAGCTCAGGCTTGTACCCCTCATGCAACAAGGGAAATAGAAAGCTGCCTTCAATTTTCTAATATTACTGATCATATAAACCATGTACCTGATGCTTTCATACCTCAAAGGTAACCCAACTCCCTTACATTCTTAACCACTAGCCATGTACATACACCATTATTTCGTATGTGAGAATTTGTTTTTATATAGCACTTTATACCACACTTCGGCCATCTCTGTGGCAGCACTCACTTTGTAAAAATAGAAGTGCTAGGGCAGCGGGCTCAAGATTTTCCACTGCAATTGGTGTAACCCACAGCTACTGCCTCTGCTGCTGAATGGCAGTGCCAACATTATCTACTAGCCACCACACTCAAACAAATTGTAATTGTATTTACATAGTGCTTACTACCCCTGACAAGGCGTCAAAGCACTTTTTTGCAAGCGGCACTCCTCTCCGGAAACCCAAAAAGGATTAGTGGGGAACTAGTATAGGGGAATATGAATTAATCTGAGTGGTGGACATGTAAATCTCTTAGTGGGATTGAAAAGGATAATGGAGGGATAGAAGAGGGAAGAGTCATAGGAGTAGGAGGATGTTTGGGATGAGTAAAGGAGAGCTGGAGGAGGGAAGAGTGCTGTGACATTTTGGACTATTGCAGGTCACCCCAAGCTGTAGGGGTGGCCCAGAAGGGTGAGTTTTACCATTTTTTAAACACACTGAATTACTAAACACTTGTGTGGTGTTCACAAAATAGGTTCAAGCCCCAACATGTGGCATACCCTTATAAAAAAGTATTTATAAATATGTTCTGGTGCTGAGCACCTGCAAACACCAGCACAAATTAGGCACTGCTATATGGTCCATAAATACCATGTCACTGGTACTCAATTTATGGCACACTTTTTATGGACCACAGCAGATTGGAAGGTCATGTGTGCCTTACCTGGATTGGAATCCATGACCTCCAAACACCAAAGTTATCAGAGGTGATTGCTGAGCTCACTTGACCCTTCTTGCCAAAACATGGGTTTTACACAGTTTTTGTGGCGAGTAAATGAAGAAATGCAGTAAAAGCTGGGATTCAACAAGCCTCATTCTACTGTTTTTGGGCCGTCAATGTTCCAAAACGGCATTTATAAATTCCCACTTCAATTCAAATCAATTGTATCCAGACAACACTAGCTAGCAGTGCAGGTCGTGGTGCCATCTCTTCCATATTTGCAGGCATGAAGCTTCTGACAAGGACGTGACAGCTGCTCTGGGCCTTGAATGACACAATGTACCGATCTGTATATTGCCACTATACCGTCAGCTTATTCACCTCTTCACCCATATATCTTATGAATGGTAGTGATATTATGTCTTGTTCCATAGTCAATGCCATAAAAGGAAGTGACAACACACAATGTTTCACACCAATGATTGCGATTGTACTTCCTCTGAAGCTCCAAGTTACATACTTAATAACAGGGGCATTGTGAACCCCCCACTTTAACAGCTACCAATGGGTGAATGGATGAGTGGGTGGAAGGAGGGAGATGTGGGTGAAAGGTTGAGAAGGTAAAAGAATGGATGGATGTGGGTGAAAGATTGGATGGATATATGGGTGAAAAGGTGGATAGGCAGATGAAAGTATGGAAGGGTGAGAGGATGGATGGATGAATGGGTGAAAGGATGAGTGGGCAAAAGGGTGGGTGGGTGAAAGTATGGAAGGGTCAAAGGATGGCTGGATTAATGGGTAGATGAGTGGGCAAAAGGATGGGTGGATGAAAGGATGGATGGATAAGTGGGTGGAAGGATGGGTGAATGAAACGATGGATAGATGAATGAGTGAAAGGATGGGTGGATGAAAGGATGGATGCATGAGTGAAAGGATGGGTGGATGAAAGGATAGATGGATCAGTGGGTGGATAGATGGATGGGTACAAGGATGGATCAGTGGGTGATAAGGTAGGTAGTTGGGTGGGGGAAAGGATGGGTAGATGAGTGGGTGAGATGACGGCTAGATGGGTGGATGAAAGGATGGCAGAGTGAATGGAAATCTGAGAGGGATAGTGGGTGGATAAAATAGGAAAGATTGAATGATGGATGAATGGATGATCGAATGTTAGGGTAAAATGGATATGAGTGGGTGGATGAAACTGTGAATGGATGAATAGATCGATTCTTGAATAAAGAGACAAAGTAGCTCTTCTAGGAAAGTTCAGGCTCACATGCCTCACTTGATTGGTGCCAGAAGAGTCGGGTTTAAAATGAGGGCCTTTTTAATTTTCTGGCTACTCCTCTGCTTGATAACAGGGTTGAAAGAAAATAACTCCGTCAAGAGAGTGTTGAAGCGTTGTTGAAACCAACAGCTGTTGCTCTGGTTCCATGGATGCCTTCTAGATAGCCACCAAAGAGGAGTACAACTTGGGAATCAGACTAATACTTTGCCACATTAGCAAATGGGCAAGAAAAAGGTGCTATCTAAGAAATTCTCCAATCAATATCTACACTATTAATTACACAGGGCAAAAAGTATTCCAGCTTTTGTGAATTCATCTGTGCCAGTACAGCAGGAACTAATCATATGCAAATCAGATTTGACCCACACAAGAAGGCAGTCGCGCTTGAAATGCCAGGTCACATCCCTTCTGACCAGTAGCAGAACCCACGACAGATGCGTTTCGGCATTCCTAGAATTAATCAGTGAGGTGTAGCTTTGCATCTCGACATAACCAGTCCCATGGCCAGAAATGTTTGAGTCAGTGCAAACCAAATACTCTGAGCCAGCGGTCGAAGTGCATGTAGAAAAGTACGGGAACTGTGATGCTGAGCACAATGGGGCGTGGTCAGTGAGTGTGGGGGCGGAGTCAGAGACATGGTAACAAAGAACAACATATTCTGTAGCTACTTTGTTGCCCACACCAAAAAAAACTGCGGCCTGCTGTTTCAGCGTTCTCCGGGGCCTTAGACCGGTCCTAAAAATTTTTGATGCCCCGACCAGGCAACTGGTGATTCAGGCAACGGTAGTTTCCCGGCTTGACTACGCTAGTTCTCTCCTGGTGGGGGCTAATCAGGCAGAAATTACCTGTTTGCAGCGGGTTCAAAACACTGCAGCTAGAGCAATAGTAGGCTTGCCTAGATGCTGCTCCGTTTCCAATGTTTTCCGCTCCCTGCACTGGTTGCCGGTGAAGACGAGGATTCATTTTAAGGTTTTATGTTTGGCTTTTAAAATCCTGAAAGGTACCTCCCCTCAGATCCTCTCTGATCTACTGTCTTTTTATGTTCCGGCACGCTCTTTTCGATCTTTGGGCCAGGCTCTTGCCGTGGTCCCTCGGTTTAAGTTGTGTCGTGCCGGGGGCCGATCCTTTCGTGTGAAGGCTGCGGCCATTTGGAATTCTCTTCCGGTTGAGATTCGTATGCTGGCGGATCTTTTACAATTTCGGAAAGCCATCAAAACTTTTTTATTTTAATTCCCCTTTAGCTGTTCCTTCTCTGCTTTTCTGTTAGTAGTGTTATGTTTTACCTTGTCGGGCGCCAGGACGCTCCTTCGCTGGAGCAGCTGTGCGCCTAATAAAAAATATTAACATAACATAACATAACATAACTTTGTTAGTCTTTGACCTACAAATAATTACATATAAAATATAATGCACACACCTCAAATGAAAAATAAATGCAACTTAAATTCATCTGGCTCAAATGCCTTTTTCTGGTAGGGCAGTTTAGTTGGTTAATGTGACCACTTGAGATATCTGTGGATGTACTTAGGCAGTCACTTATTGTAAACCTGGCTGGTGCCTCGGGGAACAATAATATGTATTTATAGTGCTAAGAGGTCCATGCTAGTGACTGAAAATACAGTGACTAGCATATAGTCACTAGATTAAAACATATATTCCACACATTATACAAGAGATTGCACAGAGGCTGTTGCACAAAGATTTTGATTAAATGTTTACAGGGCTTTCAAAATGTATGTGTTTAGGAATGTGCTGATTGCACCAAGTGCAAACCTGTTTTTTATAGGTCTCCTTTCAAATTCCAGATTCAATTAGTTGAAATCTATACCAGCTCCAAACAGTTTTCAGATTTGCCTTTTAATCAATTGTACACATTTACATTTCTTTCAGGTAGCAGGCACCAGAGACAGAAGGCTTGTTTTTACTTTAGATGCCTCTCCCTTCATGGTAAAGTAGTCCCTTTTAGGTTTCGGCTGCACAAGGCTTGCGCTGTGCTTGCGAAATCTATTGTTTTTCATATAACCTTTAAAGGGACTTATATTACCCCCTGCTTTCTTTCCTGGCTTCTTATTAGTTCCTGTGGGTGCCACTTTCCTTTCCTCCATTCTTATTGGCTGCAGCATATTTTACTGCATTTACCAATGCTTGTTTCTCATCTGCTTCTCTTATCAGTTTACCACTCCCGAAATACTGTTAACATCCACTTTGGTGGAACTATTGCAGCATATTTATATAACAATTTATCACCCGGAGAGATTACGTTATTTGCATAAAATCACAGGTTGTTGAAGGGTGCTACTGAGACTCGGACAGGTATCCACAGCTCTCGAGTCAGCAGCTCTGGCCATTGTGCCACATCATCTCCACTCTCATGTTATTTTACAGGGAGCTCTTTCCTTCTCCCAGACGATGATTGATGAAAACAGCTCTTTAATCATTACATAGGCGAAACCAATGCATTACCAATGCTTGTTCTACCCTTTCTACCTGCAAATGTACTGTTCAGAAACTGTTGTTTTTTAAATAAAAAGTATGGGAACTGTTTTGAGCAAATTAATAAAGCTTGGGAATGTTGTTATACCATTCCTCTAACCACTTTGAACTCTGCCCTGAACACATTCCATTCCATCATTTTTCTTGATTTCGCAAATGAGGTACAAAATAGTTTGATTGGAAGTGAATGGTTGTATTGCTATACAGGTTTGTTTGAGAAGAAACGCTTGTGAGAACCATATGCCCTATTGATGCATCTCTATCTGCACCACTGAACTTTAGCAGTGGGGTTAAGTTCACGCTGAACCAGATTGACTCTGTGACAATCAAAGCAGGCTCGTGGCACTACAAACAAAGACAGCACTGTTCCAGCCCAGTCACAAAGTTGTCATAGTCTAGTAGAACATAATACTGCCTTCTGCATTCTAATCTATGACACTCTTTGGTAGAGAAAAGGCCTGCAAGTTGAGTGGAAAAAATTAACCGTGACCCAGAAATTTGCAAATAAAGACTCATTTTTAACGTTTTGCTTTTCTACTTTTTCTTCCCTCCCCCTTTCATTTGCTTTCAAAAGAAAGGGGGCCCAAATAGCTGCCTCCAGCTGAAAGCTGTTGCATTATGAAAAAAAAGGTAATTCTAGCCAGCGTCGACGCCATTGCGCCCTTTGGGTCTGACTACCATCTGCCACAATTCCTAGGGACTTTGTTCAGGTCCTGAGATCAGGGGAGTTGGAAAACACACCAGTGATGTAATGAATGAGACAGCGGTCGCGCGAGAGCGTCGCCACACAGATAGTTGGTGGGCACCACTTCCGTAGCGGTAGATAGTGAATGCGGCAGGTGCTTATTTTAAGCACTTTGATGCTCTTATGGTGCAACCTGAGCAGCCCATGGTATCATTTCTTGCAGACAATCTGAGACGGTGATGAATATGGAATACAATTACTCTGGGATCCAGCCGTGGCCCATCCTTATGGGCGTTAGGCCCATGCTTCCCCCCACCCTTTCCCCCTCAAGAAGAGTGTCTGTGAGGCTTAGCAAAGGTTAGCCTGACAGACACTTTTTCTTGTTTAAGTCAGGCAGCCAGGAGCTAGACATGCCCTAAATGTGCAGGCTCCTGGGAGCCGGAGGTGAACTATGCCAGGATGAGGATTTCACAGCCCTGTGGGTGTGACCTCAGCCTGGCAAGAGTGCCAACGAGGCCCCCCTCCTCATCATGAGGGGGAGCGTCACTTATATCATCAGACCTGGGAGCTTTAGTTATAAGCCCTGAAGTGCCCAGGAACAAGTGACTGTTACTGACACATCGTCACAGAATGGGGTGGAGTCAGCAGTCTCACTGACCCCACCCCACTCTGTGACAAGTGAGGAACTGCTGTCTCCTCTCATTGACTGTACAGCAGCCGAGGAGGTAGCAATCCCAATCCTCCTGGGTCCTCTGAGGCTTCCCTTCCTGACAGCTGCAGAAGGTATATGTAATGTTTTTTAATGTTTGCTGCATGCATGCGGGTATGTATAAATATTTGTGGGTGAGTGTTGTGAATAGGTGTGTGTGTGCGCGCATGTGTTAATGCATGGTTATGATTGACACAAAACCAAAGGGGATGATAGACGGAGTGTTAAACATTGCAAGCACTCACCCCCAATCAACTGATCTGTGTTTAATCCATCATCATTCTTTAGCTCACTCCGCCACCCCAGTTCAGACATGGCCATATGCAAATCAGTCTGACCTTGTGCCTCATGCGAACAGTCCAGCCCCAACTGCCAAGCCATGTCTTCCCTGGACCGGAAACAAGCATCCTGGGACCGGTTTCTGGCTAATCAGCCGTCATCAGCCAGGCTAGCTTGAATCCCTTGCTCACTTTGCCACTGGATTCAAGCTAGCCTGGCTGATGACGGCTGATTAGCCAGACTGATTTGCATATAGCCATGTCTGACATCATCCCCTTTGGTTTTGCTTTGTTCGCCCTAAGTTGGTAGGGTATGCCCAGACGTGGGTTCCTTGCTCACTTTGCCACTGGATTCAAGCTAGCCTGGCTGAGGATGGCTGATTAGCCAGAAACCGGTCCCAGGACACTTGTTTCCGGTCCAGGGAAGACATGGCTTGGCAGTTTCGAAAACTCTTGGTGGGATAACATTGAATGCAAAATACACAAACATATATGTATCAGCAGCCATCTGATTAAGGCTGCTTGTGTTCATCCCATCCCACGCCCAACCAAGTACCAAGGCCTCCACATCTGAATCACCATGGCCTTGCCAGTTTGGAATAGCCACAGTGAAAACTGTCTAAAGTCACAGGGAGGCAACATTTCCAACCATCCACGCAGGATAGACTTAGAGTAAAGAATGATGTGTCACGGGAGGGTAGAACAGTGACTCAGCATTAGTCATGATGTTAATACATGTGCATCTAAGCATTCAGAAAACCACAGGCTTTTTAAAATAACTTACCAAGTAAGCATTTGACATGCATCTAATGGGTCTACTACACCCAGCACACAAGTTCCTGTAACGTACCTAGGAACAGAGGGGCAATAAGTGACAAAAGCCCCTGGTTTGCAAGAGGCTGGATGACGCCAGTGGGGGGAGGGGAGGACCAGCTCATTTCAGCCCTAGCTACACAGCTCTTAGAATCATCCTCTTCACTCCACCCTCCTCTCCTGCAGCCTAATACCGCAGCGTCCATCTTCTCCAGTCAGGGCTTTAAGTGGGATGAAAAAACTGGGTGGGGGGGTCTCTCAAAAGGGCGTGGCCAATGTAATTAAACACGTAAGCTTAAGATCTGTGCTTAGCATAGTCGGCCGCCGACATGTATTTTGCTGTTTCTGTCAATGCATCCAGATATAGGATACAACAAGTAATATCATACCTACAGCAAGTCAGGACTATTGGCTTTGTCAGTGGTTGTTATTTGCTGAAGATAAATAAGCAGAAACTATAGCTTGTAGATACTATTGAAAAAACTAAAAGCTTCCACTTGAAGCCCTGGTGACACCACCACAATGTTGCTGCTCCTGAGTATCAAAAAAGAGAAGGTAAATCGAGAAACAAAATGACTCTCTTTAAAGGATTTCCCTTCCCTTACAACGCTCCCCTCGCATGCGTCATGCTGTAACTTCTCCACTAGTGAGAAGTGAGCAGTGTGAGCAGGCGCACATCGATGTGCCTGCTGTCACTGCAGTCCGGAAAAAAATGGACCGCCTGTGCCACAGCGGCGGTTTTTCTTCAAGGGCGGCGGGGCTCCGCCCTCCCTATTGACTCGGCCGGCATAGAGCAAGCCAGGGATTTAAAATGCTAAGTAAGAATGTTACTTACCAGGCATTTTAAATCCCGATCCGCACTGCAGTGCTGATCAAAGCCCCGGCCCGGCCCGTGACATCCTGTTGCCTGCCTGCCTGCCTGCCATCAGTTTAGGACGCACTCGAGCGAGCGCCACTGCAGCAGCAGGCAGGCCAGGCAGGAAATGGAGGCAGCGTGTGGGGTGATTTGTGACACATGCGCTTTTGCGCATGTGTCACAATTTAATGCTACAGCCTTACTGCCGGAGTGTAAACACCGGGCGCATTAGGTGCCAGCCCGGGAATATAAAGAATGGCCCTTTTGGGGCCCGCCCAGAAATGACGCAAGGCAGCATCATAAATTTAAAGCAGCCTCGGGCGGGTACAGTGTAAGCCCGAGGCTGCATTGAAGGCTGGGGATTGGGAATGATGACGAGTACACCCTCACCCGACCCTTTCATTAGTCGTCACTGGAGGGGGTGGGGATGTTTTATTTTATGCATTTTAGACACCTTTCCAGGTAGGGCAAAAAAGTCGATGCTAAGGAGTGTAATGAGGAAGAGTAGGACAACGTGTTACAAAGATTACCAATGATTAATCCGTGCGTTAATGGAGGAAGCCGATTTGCTCCTGAGACAGCCTCACAGTAAGAAATTGGTAAAATGGTTAGGGTAAAGGCGGGTGAAGTCTGCGTGTTTTTCGTCATCTTCTGTCTTTTAACTGGTCAAACAGCACATGGCTTTTGGTAGGGTTAAACTTAGTGTCTCGACCAAGGTTAAACAATCTTTCATCTTGCTCATTCGATAAAATGTGTCCCATTTAAGAGGCTAAAAGGGATAATGTTATTTGCGTGCCAATTACTTATTTTTATCGTGCACCAGCTAAATTGTCAATACTTGGTTAACGCTTTTCCTCCTTCGTCTTTTGAAGCTAAAAGTTATGAAATAACATCAAGTACTCTCTTCCCCTTATCTCGTTACCCTTCATTTCTGTCTTTTTTTCTTCCCTCCCTCACTCTTTCTCTCACTTCCCAAGTTCTCATAGATGCTGTTGAGTAGCAAAATTGCTTCCTCTCCTTGTGCTAGTCTCCTCACATCCATTGCAATTTTCCTACATGTAGGTGCCTTTTTAGTCTCATCTTGAACCACTGCACTCCCATACTGTGTCACTGCAACAAAGAAATACTCTTTTTGTACTGGAGTTGGTGGCAGGTCCTTTTCAAGGATATTTGTTGCTAAATGCAAAATAGCATTTTGCTGCTCGAGTGTTACCCATCTACAAAGAAACGGTACGTTTTCTGACAATCTCATAAATTTTGGAACCACTGAAAGGAAGCACTTTAAAGCTTGTGTGCTACCTCGCCATACATGGCAGGGTATCCACAAGGTGAAAGCCAGGCATCCCGCCGCGAGGGGCCGTTGTGGAGATTAAGCAAGCTATTGCCCAGAGTCGCAGTGTGTGAACCCGTGAGTCGAGTAGGCACCGGAGTGAGAATTATCGAGTCCGTGGAATTATTGAGCCCAACCCCCGTCGGGGCGCGGAATTGAACTCTGGTCCAGGGCCGATCTCAGCTTCCGGGTCTGCCGCCTCTAACCCCTGAGCCACACTTCTCCTGAAGCTGCCTGATAACTGGGGTAAGTGTGAAGTATTAATTATTGTTCTTTTAAATTATTTTTGCAATATTTCCATTATTTAAATATACTACTTTGTAATTATTTTAACATATAGCACACTCTAGTCTAGTATCATGACTCATGAGTGCATTTAAATAAACTTGCAAGGGTTAATGTGTCTCATGCAGTGCACTTCATGCTAAATGCTATGTAATATGCAGATGACAGATTTTTATTTTATGAAACTAGATAAGTGGGTTACTGCTTTGAATACAGAGCTCATTTGGTTATGTACAGTCCATAAATTTTAATCCTTCCCATATAGCACAGTGAGCTATAAACAGCATGCAACTCTTCAACCTTGTAACGGTTACTTACTTTTGTTACACAACCTGTACATTGATTTACACTCTTCATTTATTGTCAATATATGTGTACATGTGATCTAAAGCGCTTTGACACCATACATGTGGATGAGTAGCACTATAAAATGAAATAGAAACAAAATAGTGGTATTTAAATTTAAAATGTTTGCAAATACAAATTTAAAAGCAAGCGTCTTATGATGTGATACGCTTTAAGCCTTTCTTTCTGCTCCATTGCTTCAAATCAATTACTATTTAAAGCAAGACTACTCACCCGTAGGGTCTCAAGGCGCTGTGTGTGGGGGGTTGAGGGAGGGGATCTGCGATTGATTTGACGAGCCAAGTCTTGAGGTCCTTCCTTAATTGCGGACGTGATGGTGATTGCCTGAGGTGCAGAGGCAGGACGTTCCAGAAGTTTAGACAAGGATCTTTCTCCAGCACTGGTTTACAGATGTGTGATGGTGGCCTGCGCCAGTTGGGCAGAGTGGAGATGTCAGGGGAGAGTGTAAAAGCAGAAGTGGTGGTTGAGCTATGTATGTCTGGCGTTGTGGAGGGATTTGTAGGCATGCGTGAGGCGCTTGAGCTAAGGTAATTCTTTTGTTGAAAGATAGCAAGTGAAGGTCTCTCAGGGAATATATGACGTTATATCGCATGGCAACACAAAGAATGCCATTATAATATGGTTGTAACAACACAAGTGCTGTTACAACACATTACCATTGCAAAGCACACTTTTACCATGCATATGCCTTTACCACGCATGCCATTATGTGTATATATATATATATATATATATATATATATATATATATATATATATATATATATATATATATATATATATATATATATATATATATATATATATATATATATTAATACCCCCAGGCAACCCCAAAATTACCCTTTGTACCAGTGCCAATAGCCCTATCCCCTTAAAATTCTAAAATTACCCTTACCACCCTAATACCCATACCCCCTAAACCCTAAAATTACCCTTACCACCCCAAAACCAAAACCAACCCTAAACCCTAAAATTACCCTTACAACCCCAAACCCTAAAACTTTAAATTACCCTTGGCACCACAAAATCCAAATTTGTCCGAGTCTTAAAATTACCCTGTGCACCCTAAAATCCAAACCCACCCTGAATCCTAAAATGAACCTTGGCACCCCAAAACATATACCCATCCTGAACCCTAAAATTAACCTTGGTAACCCAAACCTATACCCCTAGACCTCAAAACCCAAACCCACCCTAAACCCTATACTTACCTTATACTTACATGTAAAACACATATGCTTTTACCATGCTTGCCTATACAAAGAAATTCATGTAAACGCATGTGTGGTAAAAGTATATGCATTATAATGCTTTACATTGTAATACTATGCATTGTAATAGCATTGCGATATAATGGTACTTGCGTTGTGTTGGCATGCGTTGTATTGGATATTTCCCTTCTCAGGTGGCCGGTGATGTGGCTGCAGCGTGGGATGTTCAGGATGAGTTTGGCGGAGGTGTTCTTGATGTTCAGCAGTTTCTTATGGAGTTTCTGGGTGGTGCTGGATAGAGTGCTGACAAGCTCATGGGTGACAGTGTTGTTGTACTCACTGGGGGCAAACTGGAAGATTTCATGAAGTAGATGGAGCATGTGGAAATAGGAGGAATAAACAACATTGATTTGGTGGTTTATTGAGAGAGAGAAGTCCAGGAGGTTGCCAAGGTTTCGCACGTAGTCAGTGGGCGTGTGGGGGAGGGGGGGTTCCAAGTGCTGCAGACCCCCTCTTCCTGGGCCACCAAGAGTCAACCAAGGCAGAGGGAGTGGCAACACTTGGGGGTGGATCCCAGATTGAGGCCTTAAGTCTTGTTTGAGTTAGTTAAGCTTGAGGCAGCTGTCCTTCATCCTGGTGGAGACTGCATTTATCCTGTTGTGGAAGTTGCTCTTGGCAGCTGTGGGTTCTTCTGTGAGGTAGAGAATCAGCTGGATGTTATCGGCGTAGGAGACAATGTTGAGTCTGTGGTTCTTGACGATGGCTTCAAATGGGGCCTGAAGAGCTTGGGGCTCAGGGAGGAGCCTTGAGACCCTTTGCAGCTGATCTCTGTGGGTTTTCAGTTGAATGGTGGAAGTCGTACTCTCTGTGTTCGGCCGGTGAGGAAGGAGCAGATCCATCCAGGGCTTTGTTCCGGATGCTGGCATCGTGGAATCTTGTGCAGAGGGTGTGGTGGGAAACGGTGTTGAAGGCGGCTGAGAGGTCCAGCATGAAGAGGGAAGCTGTTTCCCATTGGTCGAGGCATTTGCTTTTAGGTTTGAGGCTCCAGATATCTCCTTGGTCCTTTAACTTCGGCTTTGTTATGGGCCCAGGTGAAATCTGATAAGCTGCTGCCTCCTCCACTTGCACATTGCAGCTCGGAATGATAGCAGGCAACGTGCAGCAGCAGGCGCTGCTGAATGTGTCAGTTACAAATGTGGTTTTTGTTTGGCTAAGGTATACACCTAAGCCAAGCAGTACCCACCACCACTCAGGTTAATTCAGATGCAAGATTACCTGTGCTCCTCGTCTGGTAGCTTGGCGCAGAGGAGGCTTATAAAAGAGGCAATGTGTAAAGTATTTCTGCAACGCATAGTAAAGTAACAGTGAAAGACAAAGCAAAACACTCCACACTAGTTCTAGAAAAATAGACCATCTTTATGTAATTAAAACCAGGCCTAAAGGACAGCAATTCAATAGTCTATCAAGAGTTATGCCAGTACTAGTAACGTTAATAGCTCATCACAGTGCTCAGGAACCTTTAAGGGAGTTACAGTAATCCTCAAATGAGCCCACCGGCCTCCTCCGCCTCGAAAAGGTTTTCAATTGAATAGGGGTTGAAGTTAGCCTGCACAGGCCTTCGGGACAGTACCTGGGGCTTGGAGTCACTGCTCTCGTTGTCGGCGGTCTCGCACACGGGGTCCACGTGGTAGGAAGAGGAGTTGGGCTCTGGCTTGGCCGCTGGAGCACAGGCAGGTCTGTGGCCCCATACTGCTGTGTTGGTGGGCCTCACACATGGAGCTCGTGTTGGTAAGAGGTACAGAGGCAGGCAGGACTGGTGTTCAGCCGCAGTAGATGCAGTCTTGTGAATCTTCGGCCCAAAGAGCCTGGAGAGAGCGAGCTCACATCGTTGTGTTGCTAGGCAACCAGAATGCGCTCACGCCTCTCGGTGCTCCCGGCGCTGACTGAGGGTAAAGGTCTACACCGCTACGGTATCTTCAGAAACAGCAGTGTCGAGTACGACTACTAGCAAAAGGTGACTGAGCGCCAACACAGCAGGCGCTAGACAATGTGAGTGTGTCTGGTGGCTGTAACGACCGGATTCTCGAACCAGATGGGATCAGCTCCTTAGAGCACCTCCAACCCAGTCGGAACGTAATCACCTCCCTCCTTAGAACGTATTTACAATAGGTATGTACATATATATATTTATATCTCGTACCTAAGGATGGGGAAATAGCTATACACACACATAGGTTTTCTACAATATCCCACTCATACCAGCTAGTCTCACGGCAACTTAGGCCCAGACTAATCTACCCTGGGGCAGTTCTGATTATTTACCATTACACACTGATCACCTTCAGTGCTCACTCGACACGCAATCCGGCGTGCCTTACGCACTAGGCTGCAGCCCTAGTGCTCTCTTCCTTCCAATCCAGTCCACAATCCGGAGGCCCTAGACACTGGTATCCACCCCAGTGTTCTCTCACTCGCAGCCCGATCCGCAATCCGGCGGATCTACACACCAGTGTCCCCCCTGGTGCTCTCATTAACGCTGCTTACCAACGACGATCACTCGCCTATGAATACCTTTGGAAGGAATCTCTCATTGGCTACTCGGGGTGATACTACAATAACAGGAATTAGCACAACTTGCCAAATTGAATCATGTACCTTCTGCTCTCAGCATCGAATGGTCCCTCTCTCCCTCATTATTCAGTCACCTCTTACCTGACCGGGATTTACATCCGTTCATGAAAATGATGTCTGACTAGAAGACCAGGTTACCCTGATTGAACAAGAATACAAGGCACATGTTGGTTCACTAAGAACTGGGGTATTTTATTACAATGATTATAAACACAGCACTATACTATAACATATATCCTGCAAAGAAAAGTGAAAGGTTAGAATGTACACACTATGCAAAGTGGGGCAGAGGTCACCTTATGAGCACGAAGTCGGGGTTCGACAGTCATTTAGGTTCCCTTCTCGTCTGTGCCTTGGCTCGTCTCGGAATCACACCTCAGCAGTCACGAGTACACGTCTGCACCGCTATGCTCGGTCTCCTCCGCTTCTCTCCAAGTCACT
The DNA here is from genome assembly GCF_964263255.1 of Lissotriton vulgaris. Lineage (NCBI taxonomy): Eukaryota > Metazoa > Chordata > Amphibia > Caudata > Salamandridae > Lissotriton > Lissotriton vulgaris. Next base: position 153,890 of record NW_028249128.1, read on the forward strand.
GGAACCTTCCTCTTTATTAGCTGCTGTCTCTCTCTGTCTCCGATCGCTCCGCACTACTCCTCTCTCCTCTTCAATCTTTCTCAGAGAGTATCAGCCTCATGATCTTTCTCGGACTTCAAAATGGCGACTGTCTGCCTGGAAATAATTAATGGCATTGATGCTAACGGCTAGCTGCCGCCTACAGACTGACTGACTCATCACAGCCTAACGCTTTCGCTAATATGGAAGCTTGTCCTTTCATGGAAAGTTAAGGCCAGTAACCTGCCGCCCACCAAATTTTTGTACCTCCCCGTACCAAGGACACGTTCCCAGCCGGCCGGCCTGATGTTGTGTCTTCGGAGTGGAGAAAAATACAGTCTTTCGATAAGGGCCAGCCTGAGCCGGTTCTCTCCAAGCGAACAACACTTCGAAACTAAAACATTACACTTGACCTAGAAGCATCTCAAGCTGCCGGGGCAGAAAGCAAGATGGAGTCTCTCCCGTTTGAGGCCTACAAGGCCCGAAATAAGCATAACTCCATAGAAGGTATACTAACACTCTGGCAAAAGGACGGATTATAACTAATACTAATGAATCTATCCCCTAGCTTAAGTTTATAAGCCCTGATCTAAGCAAAAGGGTACGAAAGTGCATTACTGTGCCTTATGAATAGGCCCTGTTTATAGTTCTAATCCCTGCACTAGAAGGATAATGGGCTGGAGTCACCTCCAATCATTCTCCCTCAAAGGAGGGCCGAAAAAGTCGGTCAGAAAAGTGGCCCAATAACATACAAATAGCCCTGATTCTTCCATAACAGGAGGAAAGCTAACAAGTTCTTGGGAACTTGTAGGATATAGAGGCCCAGTTGTCCCTCATTGCAGAGGTAGCAGGGAGCAGGCCAACATAGCTGAGCAGAGTGCATAGGCAGTACAGCAAAGCAAGTGACAAAGGGGCAGTCCTTCCTAGCAGCGTTGTACATCATAGTTGCAGAGTCCTCTCCAGACCCCAAAGTGAACCAATTTGGGGATGTCACAGCGAGGTCCAGTACTAATACCAAAATGTGTCTTTGAAGTGTGGGAGACAACAAAAGACAGCTGTCTTTGATCCTCAAAAGGACCCTGCCCTTTCTTCTCTGGCTCCAGGCACACTACAGGCGGTTATATAGCTATTTGTGTTGGAATAGGCATAGCCCTATTCAGGTGGAGGTGTCAGCTGCTCCCTCCTTCTATGTTTAATAAAGTCTTAGTGCAGGGCTATATTTTGACTTGATAATGTCAAAGCTTTCAAATGTTAAAAAGATAAATTTTTAAAAAATTTGAAGAGCGTTCACTTTCACATTTGTAGTCCTGTCAAGTACCACTCATTAGTGGTCATACTAGTGCTGGTGTCCGCATCACCACACTAGAATGTACATTTATTTATTTCCATAATTTCTTTTTGTTTAACTTTTTCTGCTGTGCTGGCTGAAGGGCACAAGGACCTGAGAGTGGCATTCAAACAATTTGCATAGTATTATTTAAAATAATTTTGTTTGTGTTTACAAATATCATATTGGTTTTGAAGGGATATTTCTTAAAATATACATTTATTTATTTTCATATTTTATTTTTATGTAGCCATTTTCTACTATACTGACTGCCACAAGGGCCTGAGGGTGGCATGCAAAGTATTTAAAAATAAAGTAAAACATTCTTACCTAGCCTGCTTCTGCAAATAACGTTTTTGTTCTTTCTTAAATAAATGAAAGATTTTTAATTGAATTTCTTATATTATAAGCAATGCATATTACACTCATTTCCTAACTTATTTGTATTTAGTGGTTTTCTTAAATACTGATAGACCCAAGGGCTTCAGAGAGCTATATGAACTATTTTAAATACAATATTTACTTAATTATTTTGCAAAATTGCCTTGCTCAAAAATCAAAGCTTTTGCTGACTTCCTAAAAATTAAATGTTTGTTTCAAATTGATATTTCTTATACATTTAGCTATTTAATATGTCATAATGATTACTGGGCAATCAACGACGTTGAATAGCTGATGCAGAAAAGGAAATGGCCAGCCGTCATTTTTGGTAGGAACAAAATTACAAGTGTGTTTCTTTGTGGATGTGCAACCTGGCTTAGTACCCTGGCCCTCTTCAGAAGTCAGTCTTGCTTGGCAACACAGAAATTCTCTGAAATAATGTATGAGTTTTCTTTTATGAATGCCTAGAAGAACTGATTTTTCAGTCCATTTATCACAGAAATAGTGCGGAAAATGGCACCAAAAAATGGCAATTTTTAAAAATTTTCTTCGCGGGGGGAGAACCCCCCCACACCCCCCTTATTGCCGTCGGGCTCGCTCGCTTCGCTCGCTCGCGTTCGTTGATGCCTACTTCAATAGCCCCACCAGGTTCAAATTCCACCAGCCGCCACTGCTGTGCCAGGACACAAAACAAATCCTGATAGCAGGGCTTTAAGTGGGCCGGGTCTCAAGGGGTCTGAGCACCGCCAGATTTTTTAAGGGGCCTCGAAACGGGTCTCTATCGGGCTCTGTTTTGAGCCCTGGCACAGACGGTCCGTTTTTTTCCCAGACTGCAGTGGCAGCAGTTTGCTGTCACTGCAGTCCGGAAAAAAGTGCCAGGGCGCAAAACAGCCCGATAGAGACCCATTACGAGACAGCAAGCACATCCATATACCCTGCTCACAAGTGGAGAAGTTACGGCATGACGTCATGCCAGTACGGCATGACGTCATGCCAGGTGAGCGTTGTGGGGGAAGGGAAATCCTTTAAAGAGTCATTTGCTTTCTGGATTTCAGCAACATTGTGGTGGTGTCACCACCGGGGCTTTAAGTTGAAGCTTTTTTAATATTATATGTAACAAGCCATAGTTGCAGTTTATTTATCTTATGCATCTAATAACCATTGACAAAGCCAATAGTCCTTACTTGTTGTAGGTATGATGTACTTGTTGTATCACTTATCTGGATGCAATGACAGAAACAGCAAAATACAAGTCGGGTGGCAAACTATGCTAAACACAGATTTTTAGCGCAAGTGTTTTTAAGCCACGCCCCTAATTACACTGGCCACGACCCTTTGAGAGACCCCCCAGTTTTTTCATCCCACTTAAAGCCCTGCCCGATAGAGACCCGTTTCGAGGCCCCCTTTAAAAAACTGCTGGTGCTCAGCACCGGTGAGAAAGCCCTGCCTCCAGTACAGCAAGGTGTCTTCTCAAATCCTTGACAGTCCCCACAAACTTCGCTTTAATCATACCTGTGGAACACCCAGCCACCACTGCAACAAAACGCAATGGCTCAGCCAAGCACTCTCTTCTGGCTTGTGCGCTGAAGATGGAGTCATCTACTGGCTGACCATATGGCAGTCAATGCAGTGACATCTATAGCGAGATACAACTCACACAGGCACATAGCGGGACCCAGGTATGCCAAGCCTGGTCAAATGTATGCTGACCACTGGCAAAGAAGCTACCGCGCCTCAAACCACCCCAGATCTAAGGGCAGCAAGGACACAATACAGACTCCATAGGGAGACAGATATTGTAAAGTGTGGCAGAAATGAGACAGCAGAAGAGGCACAGGAGGTGACATGGCGACGGCAAGGGACAGGAAGATCAATGCCAAATGCTCATCAAATGGAAGGAAGTGAGTCAACATCACACATGAGTAAGATTCAGAAGTGAGGGTTCAATGTCAGAAGTCGATCGACAGAGGAAGGTTCAGGACTCAAGGTAGCTCCCCAATCACAAAAACATCCCAGGCTCAAACTTGGCTGAGACCACAAACAGCATCTTCACTTCTCCCACTGTCGGGGTGAGGGATGGAGACATCAGAGAGGAGAAACAGCTGGTGATGGGAAAGGCGACCACAAAGTGAGGGGGCACAAAAAGTAGGCAGTGGAGATGACCTACCTTCCCTCACCCACTGCCCTGAGGTGGGGGCCTTCTCCAGCCTATGGTCGGCGGGGGCTGATGGCAGAGAGGGGGACCAGGACCAGATTAAAACAAACATCGAGGAACAGAAGAAGATCAAGAGACAATCCAGACCAGACGGGAATGAGGCCTGAACCCAGGCCGCCATCACACACAACAGGCCCCACTGCAACATTACGTGAACCTTGACTGAGAGATAATAGCTTTTACTTAAAAATATGCATGAACAGATCCCTTCCAATAGGGTTGGGGCGGGTGGAGAGGGGAACAGCAGAAGCAAATGGAATGCACTCACAGAGAGTGAGATTCTTTTCTGCTAGTTATATGATATCACATGATGTTCCATCATCAATGTATGATAAAATATTAGAAACCCTGGGACGACTGAAAGTATCCCATAGATTCTAGGATGCATGCACACACAGCTGAAACCGGGAAACCACGAGTTCTAGGGTCTGGGGCACACATACCCTACAGGCTACACCTGAAATTCACTGTGAAGGTCATTGGGAAAAAAGAGACCAAATTGTGACTGTGGGAATTGTATTATTATTTGCTTAAGCACAATATTAGCAGCTTGCAGCAGACCACGGTAGAAACAAAGGTGCAATACAACACAAGCACCAAGGTTTGCATAGAGCATGCACGGCATGTTAACCACAAGGGCGATGCAGGTGCAGCCCTGGGCACCCACTGGTAGTGAGCCCGGGAGAAAATCTAAATGTCTCTGGATGGAAGAACGATGGTGTAGCTTAGTACGCTGTGCTCCAAGTCCAGAATGACTCGGGATGCCTGTAAGGAGATGTCTAAATGTGGTCTTGCAGTTGTGTGGTTGTAGCATGAGCATGAACGTTCTAGAAGAAGTTAGAGGGAGACCGAAACAGAGAGAATAGTACGTACTGAGGGTGAGGAGCTTGCGTCCACTGCCCATGTGCACCCAGTGAGACTTCAGCCCTCCTGCACACTGACACATAGGACAGGCGGAAGGAAGATCTCTGGAAAAGACCTGCTCGGGAATGGCTCCTCACGCTCTATGACCAAATGGCTGTGCGGCCTTGAAACCAACTAGGATCAGGCCACTGGTGAGTAGATCCCCATGTCCAACCTTATCTCAAATGTAGCTCCACCAGAGAGGCACAGCAGTAGTTAGGAGGCAAGCAGAAGTTAGAGGGAGCGTGGACGGAATGACTTGGATATTTAGGTCACCACATGGTATGGTTATTAACCTTAGAAGGTGAAGTATGGTGCTAGGCTCTAGACCTAACATTCATCTAAGTTACAAAGCCACATGTTTCTTCGCTGGGAATTCAATGCACGAACAGTATTAGGTGGACCCTTAGGAACATTATAGAGATGAACTCCCATGCCGGCTTACATGGACATATTTTGCCTTGTTGTTTCCCATTTTGCCTTGTTGTTTGCTTCCCTTAAGCAAAGTGGGAGACACTCTTCTGTTTCTCCAGCCTTGCTCAGATGAGGAGTAAGATCAGTAATGCACCTCCAAGTTTGTGTGAGAGCCTCAAGGACCAGCATGAATGATGACGCTTATATATGTTTCCCATGCGACTATGGGGTAGTCCTCATTTGTTGATCCAGTACTGTGGAGGAACGTCTTAGCCTGTAACCAATGGACTGCTAACGAGCCACAGCCGTGTGATGGAAGCCCATGTACTCTTTACCAGAATAAAGACTAAAGTATGGCACCCACTTAGCTGGGAAAGTTGGTCATTATTGGGGTGAAAGTGACTGATCATCAGATGCTACTGGACCAATGGAATCAGACAGAGGCCCAAACATATGATGAGTCATGTGCACACAGTGCTGGACCTGTTAACATGTAATGCCACCTGCACACCGAACTAGGATGTGAGCCTGCTTTTGTACCGGTCAATGCTTACTCGAACACGCGACCCGAATGAGTGGCTGTCACAGATATGGGACACCATGATTGAAACAGAGCAGGGAGATTAAAACCTCAGCCCTTACTGCAGCTTAAGAGCAACCTTAACGCTCAACCACAAACACCCAATCTCCGCTAGGCATGGCACCAGAAGTCCCTGAGTTGATACTTGATGGCCCCAAGCTCCAATATGCAGCCCCTTACAAGGCTGGATTTATAGGAGTGCTGGCGCTGCTCGGTCATGCCAAGGTAGGCTGCTCCTGAGGCCATGGAACATGCTTAAAGCCACTGCAAGTCGAAGTTACCAACCGAGGACTCTTTTTGAATAAAAACATTGAATCATGACGCCGCTCGTATTTATGAGCAGCCTGCCTGGCAAAGCTCAGGTGATGGTGGCATGGACAGTACAGTGCATGCGTCATATGTTTAGGTCATGGAATTTCATGGCAGCGGGGGTATGGAGTATCTGAATAACTTGACTCTGGATGTGAGATGGGAGGTTGGTTTCCACCCAATCACTTTGTTCTTGCTACTGACCATGCCAGTGACTTGTGTGGTCCATGTGCTTTGGGAGGGCACAGGTCTGGGTCAGGGGTCACAGATTTACTGAGACTCAGCAGCGCCCCCAGCGGATGCTATCTGCACTCTCACATACAATCATAGAAGCATTTTACCTTTCTCTATATTCCCTGCAATATTTGTTTTTTATGACGCCTATTTAACTTCAAATGCATATGCTTTCTGTGAATATAACTGTCGGATTTCTGATAAATGTGATCCAAAACGACTTCCTCTTTATGTTTTTTAAGTTATGTGCTTTTCCTTCCATGGCGGGCAGCAGTTCCTCTGCCTGGAACAGAGCGCCATTCAAGCTTCAGAAACAATTGAGTCTTGTGCCTGGAGCACACGGCCACTTCTGTGTCACCTCAGACATCGGGGCAGGGTCCGCGTCATTTTCAAACCGCACAATTAGAAGGCTGGACAGAAACACGGTGCAAACATAATAAATATTTTAACAGCATCTGACAAACAGAAACAAAGGGTTTCATGCATGTAAGCATTACTGGCGTTTACAGCAGTTACTTTCAAGGTCAAGATGCCCAAGAAACAACTTGATCCATCCGTAAGCTGGGAGAGTGTTTGTTTGGGGTGGAGAATCGGAAGCGTAGTTTCTCGGGCGGTTGGGGGGGGGGGGGGGGGGGGGGGGTTGTGGTAGGGGAGGGGGTGCTTGCGGTGTTGCACCTAGCAACAAAATGTATTCTGTAGTAAATAGTTGGGTACGGGAGCTTTCAGTCGCGTATGGTGAGGTATCTTTCGGATTTCATCCTGGATTGTTACATGCCCATACTGACAAAAAAAACACACGGTCTCTTGTCTGACTTAAAACTTGGTTAGTTTGAAAACTATTGGGGGATATGTACAAGGCAGTGCCAGAGAGAGGGGTTAGCCTTCCTGGCTTAACGCCTCTCTCCGCCACTTATGAAACGCCACGCTGCACCATATGTACAAGAATGTGGTGCAGCCTTGTGTTTCCCCCTGCAATGGTGCTACGTTTAGCAACTTAGCTCCAACACAGGTGCAAGGGTGTCTGCATGCAGGGGAGGGTTGTTCATGTGTAGGAAGGTGTTCCTTCCTGCACATAAACAATTCTAATATGTCATTCTGTCACTTTTGCTGCTTCGTGCAGCACACATGAAAGTCACAAAATTGTTTTTTTTAAAAAAGATTGTTTATGTGTAGGAAGGGAGAACTTCCTACACATAAACAATCAATGGCATTTTGCTTTTTCCATGTGTGCTGCACAAGGCAGCACACATGGAAAAAGCAAAAACGAGGAGAAATAATGCATTTCTCCTCGTTTCGCCAACGTAATACCAGGTTTATCCTGGTCTTAATTTTGGCGCTGCCTCCTGTGTACTTCACCCTTGTACATAGGGGACAGCGTAAAAAACAATGGGTGTCACAACACCCACTACCCACCTCTTTCACGCTAACCATAGCGTGAACGGGGGCCTTATTTACAAGGCAGTGTTAAGCCGCGCTAAGTTGCTTAATGCTGCCTCGTAAATAAGGCGCAGCCCCTATCGCCACCATAAAGTCGGTAAAAGTGACGCTGTGGTGACGATAAAGCTTCTACATATGCCCCATTATGTTTTAAGTCACCCTACCAATCTGTACTCCTCCTTTTTCCACTGCCTCTTGAGTCCCCCTGGTGTTCTGCTCCTCAAAATATATTTTAACAAGATATGCCAGCATGATTGTTGGGAAATTTGAAGCTTATATCCCTCCAATCTTACTGACTAAGCTACGCCCCTGCGGAGAATACAACGCACTTGTTTGTTACCACAGGGCATGAGTTTTTCCACGCAGTTTGTCTGTTCAAGTGACAGAGATCCCTGGTTACTCACCGGTAATCTTCATAACCCAGAGTCCTGGTATTCCCGTTCCATTCTTGAGCACGTCCCTCCCGCCCTGGTTTTATTTTAGTTTATGGTGATTTCTCTTGTTTTCTTTCTTGGTATTCTAAGGCTTTCCTAGTGACAGGCTTCACTCCTTATGCATGCTGGGTAGGAAGCGCAATATTGGGGGGACGTTTTTTGACCTCTGCTAGGTAATAGGTTCTGTGGAGCAGGCGAACTGCTTATGCGTAAGGAATGGAACGGAAAGACAGACGAGGAGGTAATGAAGTGGACGCTTTCATGTTGTGAAAGCGCAGTTCTGTTTCCTCTTCTCCCTTCTTGGATGTTGTTGCAAAATTATTGCTAAGTTTAGAGGTGCACACATCCACTGAAATTGTTGCTCAACTCAGAAGCTACTCAGATCTCCTTCAGCTAGTTTCCATAGTTAATCCACTAACCAGTGCTTAATTTGTGAAACAACTCAATTAAAATAGGTACCCTTTAAGCCATGTGAGATGGTTCAGTGAGTTGTGGCATTTCTGATTGTGAGTGGCTGTTTGTGGCTGGGTGAATGAGAAGGCTCAGGCTCCTAAACCCATCCTGGTATCCAGATAGGACCCAAGCCTTCATGAGATCCCAGGTGGGTGCTCCTTTAAATCCATAGGGATCGCACAGACGGGTAGGCAGGAGCCTTAGTGGTCAGTACCAGGGAACAGTCAGTAACAGGACCAGGGGAGTGACATTCTTACTGTGCTTGACAGTCACTTATGGACTCTCGGGATTCCTTGATTTACATATTTAGCAAATTTATAAACCAAATGATGTATTGATATCAACTGTTCATTGGGAAGTTGAAATATGTGCACCACTCAAAGGTGCACTCTTTCGACAACGAAGCTGTGATTTATTACCACATTTAAGCAGAAAAGTTACAATGAAGTAAATAAAGTAATATGTAAATAAAATAATACTGTCACCCAATGATTGAGAATGCTGGTATTTCTATATGGTAGCAGCTATGTAAGATTAAAGATGGTTAGTCGTGCCTAACCTTTGATGAGGTGTAGGTTACTAGGAGAAAGTACTAGGTACATTTTAGTCACACAAATCAATGCCCCCTGTATCGTTGAATTATCTCCTGGTGGTCAATTTCAGTTTATTCAAAGTAGGACTAGTGGCGAGAAGCTCAGCCCACAGAATCTAGAGCTAGGCAGTATGAAACCGTGGCCAAGGCTTGTTGCTTTATGAAGTTTGGTTACATTAGACTGCTTGACATGAACCCTGGGAGATGCATCCTAAACTCGCTTGCAGTAAAATAAGAACAAAAATAGTTGCACACTTGCAGGATACACAACTGCTGCTACCTTTGGCCCATATTTGTGATACCCAGAATGCCTCACTTCATGGAGTCCAAGAGGCAGCCCCGCCTGACTCCGAACATTCAAAGCCTTTGTACAGAGCAGTAATCCTGTGGGAATCGGATGGAGATTAGCGCCACATCCGCAATTAGTGATGGAATCCTTAAGGTAAACACATACTTCTCTTCAGGTAATGCCTGTGCCTTTCAGCTGGCAGCTCAGGGAACACAGAGTCCAGACTAAAAGTACACATTCTTCCGTTTACTCGCTTCTTAATTTATGTGTCCACCAATTAGAAGACCTCTACATGCCATTACTGCACATCAAATATTGGCAAACTCTTCACGGTCTTGTGTCCTGGCTTGGCCTCGATCCTTCCAACTTTTGGTTTCCTCCGTCGCATTGTCCTGGTGAGATACAGGACCCTGAATCATCTGAGCAACACAATGCCCAACTTTATGTTTAGGAACGCAAGCAAAGCCAGTGGGGAAGCTCCCGGGCGGCTGTTTGGGGTGTGACACCCCCTAATAAATGGATTCTGTTGTGTGTAGTTGGGTCCAGGGGTCTCCAGTTGGTGCCTGTGGTTGGGTTTCCCCTTGGATTAGCAGCCCTCATAGCACAGACACACATCTCCATGAAACTCTGTAGAGCTTGTACACACCCACCACTCCTCTTCCCTCTCACACAAAACAGGGCAAGAATGGACAAGGGAGTGGATGGCACTTATATGGTGCAGAGAATCTTTTTACATTTAATACTATTTTCATCGGTTTTGCCATTTCAATGGCAGTGATGGTTGGAAAATCTCCTGTTCCACCCCCCCCCCCCCCACTCCCCAAACTTAACTGACTAAGCTGTACCCCCGAGCAAACCCCTCCTTAATATCCAGTATATATTTGTTTTTTTAATTCAACTTTAAGGTATACGAGCTCCTTACATGAGCACCAGTGGCATTACACAAGATCACATCCATTTTTCTTTTTTATTTTTTTTTAGGCACAAGAATTGTTTTTCCAAGAATCACAGGGTATTGAGGTGATACTTGCACTAAAACATGGTTCCCCAATCCCAAAGTCAGCAACTCTTCCAATAATGGCACAAAATATACAGAAAGCCTTGCTCACGGGATCATAAATTCACCCTTGCAGTAGAGCACAATGCAAAAAAAAAAAAATTGGACAAAATGAAAGCACAATGGTTGTTGGATGTGGCTTTCAGATTCCCCCACCTAACAGAAAAAGAAGCATGCAAATATTACTTGTTTTCAGTTTTGAATTTTTGCCAATGGTTACAACTCTGCCCGAGCACTCATTTTTGGGGGGCTGGGGCATATTTTTCATCATCAGAATTTGATCAAGAGCAAGAGAGCAAACAACTGTATGAGGAGAATGAGGTCGGCAGAGATAGGGAAACAGTGGCAAAGGGAGAAAAGACAAAAGGAGAAGACAGGAAAAAACTAACCAGTAAGGACCTGATTACGAGTGTAGGCATTATATATTGCCTCTGGTAAATAATGATACCACGGGGTTCGTTACTTATCGGGTGCGATAAACAACACCAATTACGAATTACTAGGGAATAACATGCCAATTTTGGTGTTTAACGCACCTACTAGATCAACTACTAGTCCTGGACTGTTGATATTCTGCGCTTTGCAATGTACCTGGAATATGATCAGTGCAGTAGGTAAAAGTATAATGGTGGTAGTAATGCTGCATTACATTATCCTCATTTTGACTGCCCTACTGATACTCCATGTCAAAGTGAGAGTAATGTAAGATACCTATTCCAGGTGAGTATTAGGAAACTTGAAGCCAGATTTATCAACATGTCACGCAACGCAGCAAAACAACTTACTGCACGACGTGACAGGGAGAGTGCAGGAATGTGCCATATTTACTTAGATATTACACATTCCTTCTTGCTTCCTGCACTAGCACACAAGGGGCATATTTATGAGCCCCTTGTGTCACTGTAGCCTCACTTTTCGTGACCCTCCGGCAAATCCAATCACAAAATCATATTTAGGAGGTCATGGAAAGCCATTTTGCGTGGCTTTAAATGGCCTCATAGACATGTTAAGGCAAGACAGCGCAAATCGCTGCGTTGCCTTACTCTGCATTAGGGAGGTGTTGCGCTGGGTGTTCCCACGCAACACTCATGGATTCTGACGCCTCCCCAGATTTGCAAAACCATGTAAACCTGGAGATGCACTAAAACCTTATGTCTACCCAGGAGAGGTGCAAAAAGGAAAAATAACTTTTTGTCTCGTCATACTTTACTCTTTCCAAAGAAATAGGAAAAAGCCTCCCAGGATTGTTTTTCTGCAGGAATGTGCCCCTTCCTGCACAAAAACAATCCTGCCGCCAACACAGGTCCCATGGCACCATGGTGCATGGGCATCCGCATTGGCACTTGGCTGCCGAAATGGCTCTAGTGCTGAAGGAAAGGACAGGAATGCACAATATTAGATAAGTATGGTGGATTCCTACCCTTTTACTTTGACGTGGGGCAGGGCAGCCACATCTTTTTCAAGCATCTCGCTAGTTAACTATTTTGCTTTCCATTCCTAGTTTTGCTCTTTAGATGTCTAACATACTCGTTAACATTACTAAAAGAATCTCCGATGTTACTCTTGATGTTCCTGAAGAACTTGACTTCCTTTGAAGTTAGATCTTTATTAGACAAATACTGAGAATAAAAAAAAGAAACAAACAAAGAAACCATGAAAGATTAATGAATATATACATTCATACTTCTAGGGAACAAAACACATTGCCAATAAATGTAATTTGTTGTGTATTTAGGTAACAAAAGTCTGTTGATGTGATTTCAGAAAGGTGCAAACACCATACTCAAACAAAAATATGAGATGTATTACTAGGCCTTTCATTGGCTGGATCACTTTTAGAAAGAGGAAGGTGTGACCAACAATGCCTACCTGTAAAAAGGCTAGTTGTTTGAGCCGAAGCATGTAAGGAGTCTGTGGCAATCTGTCAAACACCAGGATTTCATAAAATGCGAAAATGCCTTCAAATCTCCAGATGCAGGTGTACAGGGTTTCTCTTATCTGGAGAGTGGTTTCATGTTTATATACATATACCTAGTTCTCTAAATAGTAATATATATATATATGATCAAGACCGCATGTGAACGATCGAAACGCGTCAAAGACATAAGGCGGATGACTTGTGTATTTATTCATCCGAGAAGGGAAATCTGAATAAAAGCACTTATTGGTAATCTACGTACGTTGAGTACTCCGTTCCTGATGGGAGGTGGCGGAGATTTGCTGTCTGCCAGGACTATGCTGGATATATATATATATATATATATATATACATGTATACATGTATATATATATATATATATATATATATACATGTATTTCTCCAGAACGGCATCCAAATGCATAACGAAATGACTCCCTGAGCAAAATACAATGCACATAGTTCAACATATATATATATATATATATGTTGAACTATGTGCATTGTATTTTGCTCAGGGAGTCATTTCGTTATGCATTTGGATGCCGTTCTGGAGAAATACATGCCAAAAAGTTGGAGTCGCTGTGCGTCAGAATTACACATAATTAGCAGATTGAGGTACAGGTAGATTTTGCTTATTTTATCTTATGTTGTTTTATAGAGCACATAGCCACCCTAAGGCTTCCTTCCCAGCGCTAAGCAAGACAAACGAGGGCGCTTAATTCTTACAGCTGTAACCAGACAGACTACCAAGGGGAGAGCCAAGTTTTAAGGAACTTTCTGAATTTGTCTTATTGGGTTCAGTTCTCATGGAATTCCATAATTTGGGAGACCGATTGTTTAGAGATCTACTACCCCATCTAGTCCTTTTTATGTGTGGAACTCTCAATACGCCTGCATTGGAAGGTAGTAAAAAAGATCATTGATTGGGAGGGGGGTCTTCTAGGATTGATTTCCTTGTGGGCCTGACAAAATGACTTGAATTGTATTCTGTCCTCCACTGGGAGCCAATGCAGGGACACCAAAATCTTTTTGTCCTGGCAGCAGCATTTTGGACAACCTGAAGTCTCTAAATGACTGATTTGGGCGAGTTCATATACAGAGAGTTCCCATAGTCCAGACGAGAAAGAAAGAGAGCCTGGACTACAATTGTTCTGGATGGTAAAGGTAATAAGTCAAGGATGTTCTGTAATATCCTCACATGGCAAAGCAGGATGCAGATAATGTTTTAACTTGGACTTCTATGGATAAAGAGCTATCCAGCCACATACCCAGACTTTTCGTCCAAAAACCTTCTCACTCCTAATCTGAAAGAAGCCAAAATCAGCCGAATCCTCAGAAAATGCACTATTGACCACTACATGCTAATCAGTTTCCCCAGCGGGGTTCTTCCAGCACGCCTGGGATTGTTGTCTTCCGTCCGGTACAGCAGGACGGCTCCAGTGATCCCTCAACTTCTACGTCCTAGTCTCTATGTTGTTGAACACCGCCTACTCTCCTCTCTCTTCTCCACAGTTGCAGAAGAGTCTAGGCCGTGCTTGTGTCCTCTTTCTGCTCCCAGTACTCTCTGCCACATAAGGTGGGGACCGATTTTCTTTCTGATTCCTCAGCTTTGCTCCTGTGTTGATCCTGTGGACCCAGCTCACCTGCGAGAATTGTAGCCAAGGTGAGAGTGGGAGCAGGAATTTATGAATGGTGTTGTGTCTTGATGAAGAAAAGTGCACATCTCAGACATGCAATAGGCTTATTGTGAATTGGGCTCCTGGTATCAATCAATCAATCAATCAATCAATCAATATTTGTAAAGCACGTTAATCACCCTAGGGGGTATCCAGGCGTGTTTTCTGTTTGAAACCGAAGTTGTCTTTCTGTGAAGATAATATATAGATCTGTTTTAGTCACTTTCATTCCTGAATAAGATCACCACCTCTCTCCAGGACACTGAGGCCACTGTTTCCAGTCTTATGCTTCTCTTGTGATAGACTCATGCATTTTGGGTGTTGCAGTCTTCTTCTGCTTCCTTTGATCTAATTAAACTGACACATCTGAAATGAGTGATTTGCAGGTAAAAAGTGCAGGACTGGAGACAGTGTCCTGAAGGGAGGGGGACACCCTATTCCTGAAGAGAAGTTCTTGTGCAATAAAGTATGACTGAACATTCTTGGGGTTATAGGGCCCAAAACTCCGAAGCAGGCTAAGTCCTCAGTTCTAAACAGAAGCTTGTTCGCTTCGGTTCAGGAATTTCTTTTTTTTTTAAAAGGACATTTTCAAGTAAGCTTTTGGTTAACGCTTTGGGTGTGATAAAAAAATATCGAATTCTTGCATCCGTCTGGACTCCAGCTCTCATGTTTTAGAATATTCATAATTATCTTCCAATTATTACATTGCTATGAGATGACTTATGCGATGATTAGCACTTTAGAAAACTCCTAAATAATTAAATAAATTACATTCTATTGCAATGTCAGTGCTGCCTATAGTATGGTGAGTGGGAAATAGCCTTTTCCACCAAGCCCCAACCACCCATTGCAGTTACAATGTGGCCGTTACAACGAATACATCTTTATCACACATTTCTTTACCACGCATGTCATTACAACTTACAACGGCATGCCTTAGGGGAAGTGGCGTCGGACCTTATAGTCCAACGCTTTCCCTACTGTTTCGCAGACTGGAGTTGGAATGGTAAACCATCCAGCTCCAAAGTCCAGTGCTTTCCCTAAGACATGTCGTTGTAACGATCTACGTGGCAAATTAATTTGTGGTAAAGGCACATGCGTGGTAAAGATTGCGGCGTGACGGCATGCGTGTGTAAGGCATGGGCGTGTGAAAGGCATGGGTTGTTCCAACATGCAACGGTGTCGGTAGAGCGAGAGGGATGGAGTGGAGTAGAGCGGTGTATGCATTGCTGGCAGTAACTCATAGACTACACTTGGCTTTAATTCGCAAAAATTGGCTTCCTCTGTCATATTAAAGTGTACACTGGTTATTTGCTCAGCATTAACTACACGAAGGCACAGGAAAGACAAACATTTAATTCCTGCCTGCTTCCCTTCTAAAAAATACTCTATATATAGATTTGTTCTATTTGAGTCTATTTTTCAGCTCACCAGTAGCCTATCTTCTCCCCCCCATATCGCCAATGACACATTAAACTAATATGTACCTTGCGTGTAACTGACTTTCACCGACCGCGTAGGGCTGTATGAATGGGCGACGGGGAAAGGCTTCACCTCAGGTAGTTAGAAGAAAGTTGAGTGTGCTATTAGAAATGCAAATAGCAAGAGGGTGATTCACAAAGTCATATATGAGTACGTAAAAGAGTACTCCTGTAGTACTCTTTTACATACTCTGAGATGCCTTTGTGAATTTCACCCAGAAACATCTCAAATGAGAATTAGATGGGAATATAATATACAGTTAGTACAAATATAAAGGTCCCTTTTATAATAGGAAGTTGGAGGTTTTGGGTCCTGTAAGCATGCAAGAGTACTTAAATAGTATTCCGGCTGCTTCCTTTACTCATAAATGCGTCAGTCATTTGGCCAGCATGTGGCCTAGAGCCCCCAGGAAATCATTTTTTAAATTGTTCCACTTGGTAAGTACTTTGATCCTCTTTGAGTGCATTGGGTTCACCCTTAGATGCTCAGTATGCCCCTGTGAAGATTTTTAAGGCACTTGTTTGTAATGTGCATAGAAGCATTTAATGACTTTGAAGACTTCATAATCATGTGGCAAGGCTTAATCGTGGAAAGCTCTCATATGACCCTTCCATGTGGGATCTCATATCTCAAAATGCAGACAAATTACAGAAATGTTCATTGTCCTCTGCATGTTTGCTAGAGGCATGATACTAGCCTTACAAGCACCAACATGGAAGCTTTGGACAACCGTGTAGCAATAGTAGTCACATGTACCGGCTATGATTAAGTACCACGTCAAAGTATTGAACATAATGAAAACAAATTAAAACACTGTGAATGATTCTTGTAGTGCACTCAGATGCCCAGATGAGGTCCAGACAAATACTCTGAACATATAATTAAGACCTTCTTTTTGGTTAGCTGCCTCAGCAAGCACAGAGTGTTTCCTGGTTGAAAAGATCTTTTAACACTTCATGTCCAGTTCACACAATCCTGTCTTAAGAAACTCTCTACCTGCCAATTGCTATGCCCGCTCAGCCCAAGCCTGTGGCTACTTCCCGTCTTCAGCCATTGCTTGGTTGAACAGAGAAGACATTGTCCGCTGCCATTAAATCTACATCTACTCCAGAACCACATGGGTAACCAATATAGCAATTCCCATACTTGCACGACAAGAGCTGAAGCATTTTCAATATTATATACAACTTGATGTAAAAAACAACCATTGACAGAGCCAACAGTCTTGGCTTCTTGTAGGTGTAATGTTACTTGTATTATATATCTGGATGCAATGACAGAAGCAGCAAAATATCAGTCGGGAGGCACACTATGCGATGCACATACTTTTATATTAATTGCTTTTAAGCCACACCCTTAATTGCATCAGTTACGCCCCTTTGAAAGATCCCCGAGTTTTTTCATCCCACTCAAAGCCCTGGTCTACACTCGTGGTCAAGTTCCTGGCGCACATAGCCTTTGCTGCAGCGCACAGAGACCTTACTCTGCCGCACACAGTGGAAAATTGGATCCAAGTGGGCATTGATAATAATCTAGTGTCTCTTAATGCAGATTACACCCTCTTTTATCTTGCAGCCCCTCGTAGTCCCTACCTCTTCTTCTACATTATATGGATGTTTTTAGGGATCTAACAGGTGCCCAGGAACCAGCCTCCCTCCCCATCCTGCGCTGGGAAACTGAACAGTTTCTTTACTTGGGGATCATTGGTTCACTGACATAATATTTACCCCAAAATGTCCCCATACACAAATATCGAGTTTGTATATATATATATATATATATATATATATATATATATATATATATTCCGCTCAGTGGGGTTGTCCAAGTAGCGGGTAGCACCCGAGCCTGCGTGCGCCTTCCCCAAGACGTTAGTTGGTATGGGCAGTTGCGTGTTTGTAATAGGCCCGACGCGTTTCGGAAATTTTTTTCCTCATCCGGGGCCAGCAGTAAAGTGCACGACGTCTACCATCTCCCTGTATGAAAACACGCATTGTGCTTATGGGAGATGTAGTCCATATATCCTGGATGGATGCACTTACAAGTTACTGCTCGTTCCAAAGGCTCTAACATGAGCCCCCAAACATCACTCCTGTCCTCATCCGTCACGCAGCTCCACTTACGAGACTCCTTGGATAGCGGGTCTCGTGGCCCCCGTTTCTTTGGGGGGTGCTACCCGCACGCAGGCTCGGGTGCTACCCGCTACTTGGACAACCCCACTGAGCGGAATACATTAGCGGCGTCCTGCCGCTGGGTAGCACCACCCCGGTGCTGGAGCTGCCCCCAGAGTCTGGAATTCACTCCCTCCAAGTCTGAGGAAGATTCAAAATATTGTAACATTCAAACGGGAACTGAAGAGTCTTATGTTGAGTAAATACCTTGCATAGGGAAGCAGGCGGATCGTGGGTTCGAATACTTATGTCAGCGGATGGAGGGCCCTCTCAAGAATATTATTCAAGAATGTTATCATTGATAAGGAACTAACTCCTCACACAAGCCCTGACTGTGTCCTGAACGTTACCACAGTCCTAGGCGAACTTATAATTGTTTTCTAAAGCCAAAACTATATAACCTCTACCTCACCTTAGTTGTCGATATAGACATGGATATAAGCTAAGCCTCACCTACCTTTATTGCTAATTGCACATGCGTTTGGAATAGTTAGATTTAGGCACCCTCTCATAGCCACAGTTTCCTCTACCTCATATCTGTTTGTTTGTATAAATGATTCTGTATTGCCAATATGTAACCTACCTCGATGTTAAGCGCTCTGATACCCACGGGTCTTGTTCACGCTATACAAAACACTATAATAAATAAATAAAGAAATAAAATAAAGAAATAAATAAACTACCAGAAACCCGTCCTGTTACTGTGAATCACCAGAGCGAACTGCCTATGAATGGGGAAGTCCGGATGACATGACTCCGCCCCGTGACGTCTCCGACTACGTGTCCTTAATCCAGAGGGTATCCCGGAAGGAGGCGCGACCAAAACCAGAAGAAGGAGGAGTAACGGGAGGCGAGCTGGCGGTGCTGTTCGGGGAAGCCAGACCTGGGAAGGAAGAAGAGGATGTGGAGAGCAGGAACCGAAGCCGTCCGGAGGAGCCAGGAGGCCAACAACACTGCGAGCCGCCCAGCCACGCTTCTGGAGGAGTGTGGCCTGAGCAGGTACGCAAGCACTTCACGGGCTGGGTGGGGAGGCAGGATAGAGCACCCCCGTAGCTCCAGAAGCCACAACCTCACCATTTTTCATTTATTTTGTTTTCATTTCGGGCACCTTCACGTTTTGAGGCACGAAGCACCTTACTCATTTGAAAGTGGTCACGAGTGCAGCACGTGTGTTTGGGTGTACCCTCACTACCCTCCCTTGCCCGGTAGAACGGAGAATAAGGAAACTGATGGAAATATTCCTTTTTTTGATGTTCCCTGCTTTATGGACCTGGAGTCTATAAGAAGTCGCCGTACGTCCAGAAGGGAACCAGTAAGAAGGGAGACCAAGAAAGAGCGAAGTCCCTTCCAGAAAGCGGATATCGTAAAACATTCTTTTGAAAGTCTGAAAATAAGACGGAAAACTGTATTGAAGGCAATAAATTCCTCTTTGTCCCATGTTGGTGTTTGTGTTAGTCCCTTACCCATGCAACAAGAACACATATAACAATAGTATTTACATATAACAAAAACTTTCAAATACTATATATAATAAAATAATAAAATAATAAATACATTTACCAATAATTATTTATTGTAAAATAAAAAATAATTATAAAAAAAACATAAATAATGACCCTCCATAGGGTATACTATACAAGGGTCAGGGTGTAGAGGGCGGGCTTGGTGGCTTCCCCGATGTGTCTTCGATGTACCTTGATTGAGAGTACCTTGTTGCTTACCGTGTGGCACTGCTCAGCACTAGCACGGTTTTGGAGGGGGGTAATGGCCTGCCTTTCAGAAGATCTGTGTCAGGACCTTCCCTGTTCACTCAAATTAGTGCTACTGCACGTTATGGAGGGCATTGGGGGCAACATTTATAAACGCCATTTCATGCTTTTGGGCTTTACCGTAGCCAAAAGGGATTTTGCCAGGGCCTGGAAGGCAACAGTGGCGCCCTCCATCTCTGCGTGGAAGAATGGCCTAGATTTTTGTATGTGCTTGGAGGCTCCTACTTTTGTGGCAAGAGGGTGTCCTCGTAAGCACTTCAAAATCTGGAAGCGTTGGGCGGACTATCGTGGCCTGGAGCTAGAACCTGCCCCGACCCAACGCCCAGACCTGGGTTAATCTATCCCTCTCTTCTTGTCTTCCTTTTTCTACGTGTGTGGTAGAAAAGCTGCCTCCTGTGTAACGACACATGTTTACAGTTTTTGCTGGCTTTGTTGCTCTGGAATGTTCTTTTGTTCCGTTTCATCTGTATGGCTTTTCATTTTTTTCTGTATTTACAAGAAAAATGTCAAAGTCAAAATTATGTATGTTGATGCTGTGGAAGTCTCCGGGACACAGAGCTCCGCCCTATTTGTGTTATTTGACAAATACTATTTGTTTAAAAAACCAAAAATCATAATTAATGAAAAAATAAATGTATTAGTTTTATTTCCTAACCTATAAAAACACACCAATATTAAAACACTTCACATTTCTTAATTAAATGTATTTACATATTTTACATAATTAATGAACAATTATAAAATTCTTACTAATAAAAATATTATAAACGTTAATTTACTACAGGTGTGGCTCACTGGTTAGAGGCGGCAGACCCGAGTGCAGAGAACGGCCCGGGACCAGGGTTCGATTCCCGACGCGGCAGGGTCTTGGACCAGGATCAGCGGACTGATAATTCTCGCATCGGTGCCTACTCCGACCAGGGATCACACTCGGCAACTCTGGGCATTAGCTTGCCTCATCTCCACAACGGCCCCACACAAACCACGGGGATGCCTGGTTTCACCTTGGAGACCCCCAGGAGGGACTATCTCACAGGGAAAGCCAGGACGGGTTCCCCAGCGGTCTATAGCGCTACGAGGCCTCCGGGTAGCAGTGCGCTTTACAAGACACAACAATTTACAATTTACAATTTACTTTAACACTACAATGTGCACAACTCAAACTAAATTAAACTATCAAATAATAAAACACATTTATAACGTATCTTAAAATTACAATCAATTACTATTAACAACTAAAAATTACATTATTAAAATGTATTTAATACCCACCCTTTACCCCTTTTAAAAATAAATATAATAAAAATATATTTACAAATTACCCAAATTATTTACTTATTAATTAACATTAATTAACAACTATATATTGAACAAAAATTACTTCCCACCATTTACACCTATAAACATCACAACACACACCTAAAATTAATTACACAATTACCTTAATGAATTAACAATTAATTAATTAAAATGAATTAACAACCAATTATTAATATATAAAATAAAAATAAATTACTTCCAACCATTTATAACAACAAGCACGACAATACACACCTCAAATTAATTACATAATTACCATATTTAATCAAATAAAATTATTTAACAACCAAATATTAAGTCATTATTAATAAATTAATTTACACATTTAACACTATAAAATATCAATAAACCAAATAATAATAAATAAAAATGAATCACTAAATGTAATATAATTAAATTACTTTCCACTCTATTCCCCTATAAACCCACAACCTGCTAGGGAACCAAATGTGCAAAATGGATAAAAAAAATTACACATTTAATATAATTTAATTACTTCCCACCCTATTCCCTTATAAACCCACAACCCGCTGCAGAACATGGGGCCAGATATACAACACTTTTTACCGTGCGCAAACGGGTCTTAGACCCGTTTGCGCACGCTAAAAATCATGGGCCCATGTATAAACAGTATTTTGCAACTCGCAAATAAATTGCAACTTGCAAAATACTGTTTTGCTACTCGCTATCAGGAAGGGGTGCTCCCTTCCTAATAGCGACCGCAAAGCTATGAACCAATGTTTTACAACCACAATTGCGGTTGCAAAACACTCGCAAATTACTAACTACTTCAAGTAGGTGATAATGCATTTGCAAAAGGAAAGGGGACCCCTTCCCCTTTGAAAATGGATGCAATATTATTTTTTAAGGGCAGGCAGTGGTCCCTGGGAGCACTGCCTGCCCTTGAAAAATGAAAGAAAAAAGTTTTTTTGTTTTTTTCAATGCAGCCCATTTTCCTTTAAAGAAAACGGGCTGCATTTAAAAAAAAGCTGCTTTATTTAAAAGCAGTACTAGACATGGTGATCTGCTGAGCCCAGCAGCCCACCATCCCTGAGGGGTCTGTCATTCCCAATGGGCTTGCAAATTGCGGGAGGCTCATTATTATTCATGAGCCTCGCAATTTACGACCCCATTGGAAATCGCAAACAGTGTCAAACAGAGCTAAATAGCTCCTCACAAATTGCGAGTCGTAAATGCGACGCAATTTGCAATGTGCTATTTGGCAGGTCGCACATCTGGCCCTAAAAGAGCAAAATCAAAATATTCTTTTTTTTCATAACAACTGAAAATGTAACACATATGTTAAACATACAAACAATTCTGATACATCATATGCATATAAAATATACACTAAAATACATAACAGTAAGAAAAAGCGATATTTTTAACAACTATATTTTTGCAAACGATATTAAACACTTTGATATTTTTAAAATCAATATTACTTACCTGAATTTGATACTCTTAACCTCGATATTCTTGCTGTCCATATTTCTGTCTCACGATATTTTCAACTCGATATCTGTGCACCACGACATTTTGTACTCAATATTCTGTCTCTACACTGGGATCATGGTGGTGTACACCTCCCAAAAGCAATAGTGCTATAATATTGACAGAATCACCGAGGGACTGTATGCAGCCGTCCAATTTTGGAATACCCTCCCCTGTCTCTGATGGGTCCGGTGGCCATGGCCAAGATGGTGTTTTTGCCACGTTGCCTGTACACTATGCAACATTCGTTTGACACCCTTTTCTGGGCGGCCTTTCGTAGATTACATTCTTTTGTTACTACGCTGATATGCGCCAGTGGCAGAAGTAGGGTAGTGCTTGGATTTTTGTTTTTTCCTACGCTGTAGGGGAGCTGGTGGTCCCCAACCGGAGCTGTACTATTTGGCCTCCCAGCTACAGCACGAGGCCCACTGGCTGTTGGATGGAGGGAACTGGGAGAAATTGTTGTTGGCGGATGGGGAATGTACTCTTTCTATCCCGCAATTGTTGATGTCTAGGTCAGGATGCGCCATCGGTATTGCACCGCAATTGACATTCGGTGTCCCTCTAGGAGCGGGCTGTTAAGGTAGTGCTGGGTAGAGCTCCCTTTGCTTGAGAGTTGAATTTTTGGGCCATTCGCTGAATGTTACCTCTTGGTCAGGGAGTGGTTGTGAGACTCTTGGAGACCTGTACCATAATGAGGAATTTATTACTTTTGAGGCTGTCCAGGAACCCTTTGGATTAGGGAATGGGCAACTCTCAATACACAATCTTGTGATTCGTGAGTGCACAGCCTTTTAAAATCATTGTTTGGTGAGTTCTAACAGTCAAGGTGCTCCGTTGGAGACGTCTCCCGTCCTGGTGACATCAAGTGTCCAAAGGCATTACCTGTGCTTCCAATTGATAACTGGTTATATCCCTTAGGGCACACTTTTTTGGTTCCAATCTAGGATTCCACTAATGTTCAACAAAAAAATCACAAAATAGTTCCAAAGAATGATATATTTATTTTCATAGTTCATATGGTATATTCAGAAATTAAAGTCACTTCTTTGGTGTTCCATCAACAAAAAAATTATGTTATTTCATATCGAGTTCAATTTTGCTCCAATGCATTTCGGGCGCTCTGCCCTTCATCTGGGAGCGTTTCTAAAGTGTAAAAACAACGTAGCTAGGTATTAGTCTACGTAGACACCCCAAACATTGTATATGATCATAGTATAGTTATGCAATAGTGCCAACCATTCACGATGAAAAGTGCGTTTGAATGCCAGTGTATCAGTGTGATCATGATACTAAAAGTGAACGTGTGTTTCACCATGTGCATGGTACGGCGCGGTGGGTAAAGAGCGATAGATGCGTGAAAAGAAAACGCAATGTAAGAAGAAAGGTCGGGCTTACTTGGAACTCTTCCTGGTCTATTGTATTGGGTCTGAAACGGAAATACAACAAGCATTTACAATGCAATGGTCTCGGCATTATTAAAGGTAGAGCTATTGGCATTGCTGTTGACTTTTTTTTTTATTCATAAATAAATGGCATTGTCATTTACATTGCCAATAGCTTAATCGTTAAATAAATGGCATTGTCATTTACAATGCCAATAGCGTAATCGCTCGCAAATGCAGGACCTATTGCATTTACACCCACACAGAGCCACACACACAAAGCCACCCACACACACATACAGAGCCGCACACACAGAGCCTCCACACACACCCAACGCCCCCCCACACACACCCAACGCCCCACACACACAACCAACGCCCCACACACACCCAGAGCCCCACACACACACCCAGAGACCACCACACACACACCCAGAGACCACCACACACACACCCAGAGCCCCACACACACACCCAGAGCCACACACACACCCACACACCCAGAGCCACACACACCCACACACCCAGAGCCACACACACCCACACACCCAGAGCCACACACACCCACACACCCAGAGTAACACACACCCACACACCCAGAGACACACACCCACACCCAGAGACACACACCCAGAGCCACACACACCCACCCAGAGCCACACACACCCAGAGACCACCACACACACCCAGAGACCCCCCACACACACACCCAGAGCCCCACACACACACACCCAGAGCCCCACACACACACACACCCAGAGCCCCACACACACACACCCAGAGCCCCCCACACACACCCAGAGCCCCCCACACACACCTAGAGCCCCCCGCACACACCCAGAGCCCACACACACACACCCAGAGCCCACACACACACACCCAGAGCCCACACACACACCCAGAGCCCACACACACCCAGAGCCCACACACACACACCCAGAGCCCACACACACACCCAGAGCCCACACACACACCCAGAGCCCACACAAACACCCAGAGCCACACACACAGGAGAGCAAGCAGAGCGAGGGGGCAGGGGAGCAAGCACAGCCAGTGTGCAGGGGAGCAAGCTCAGCCAGGGGGCAGGGGAGCAAGCACAGCCAGGGGGCAGGAGAGCCAGCACAGCGAACTTAAAGGAAGGCACGGATACACACACTTGATTACAGGTATTATCATTCTTTTAGCACAAAAAAGGTGGAGGTAAAGGGATCAGAAGGAAAAAGCGAAGGAAGAAGAGAAAAAATGGAGAGAGAGGAGGAGAGCGACAATGGGAGCAGGGAGAGTGGAGGAGGTAGACAAAAGGAGGTGAGAGGGAAAGAGATAATAAAAAGAATGGGTATGGTTGAGATTGGAGGAGAGAGATGGCCAAAAGCAGAAATGGAAGGGAAAATGCTACGTTCTAATCGAAAGAGGCCCACTTCACCTTTCACCCCAATTAGGCAGACAAGAACAGTTTCAAACATGGTAAATAATAAATTAGCAATAGAGCAACATGCAGGCATGCCAGGACACTACAAAACTTCTGTGAATTACAGTGATTTTTGTACCCGACCGGCACCCACTGTGACATCTGCCGATAGTGCGCTCTCTTTTGGAATTACATAATCACACACGCACAGGCTTCATTGCAGCACCCCACGACTCCCACTTACTTCTCAAAGCTGCAGGAGCTCGAGCCACCGCAGCATCACACAGCCTCCTCAGAGAGTCTTCTGGGCCAGGCCTAGACTCGGGTCACATGACTATAGTCATAGTGTCAAGAAGGGCGGTATTTCAGCGCTGGTTTTTAATTTTTAACAGGTCTGCGAATGGCGAGCCCCGCACCTCTTGAAGCCCTGTATAAACTACTACTGCAGCAGCCGTGCTTAGAAGCTTGTTTACACAGTCCCATTAGAAGACTAGCAGCCCTGCTTATGAGCTTGTTTACACAGTCCCGATAGAAGAGTAGCAGCCCTGCTTAGAATTATGTTTACACTGTCCCATTAGAAGAGAAGCAACCCTGCTTAGAATTTACTTTACATCGTCCATTAGAAGAGCAGCAGCCCTGTTTTGAGAAGTGCTTACGTGCGAAAGAGGGAAAGCAAATGCAATGAGAAGTGCGGCTGCTAGTATGCGAGGTCTGCTGAGAAGTGCTCGTGACAGTACACAGATCTGCTGAGAAATGCAGGAGCTAGCATACCAATGAAGCTGAGAAGTGCAGGTACTAGTATGCAAGACCTGCTGAGAAGTGATGGGTCTAGTGCAGCAGATCTGCTTAGAAGTGCAGGTGCGAAGCCTTTGACCGGAAGTGCCGGGCACTGAAAGCTTGGCAGTATCGGCCCTGCCACTCCCCCTCGATGGAATGAAGGGAACTGCGGGGGGTGAGCTGTAAAAGCTTCGCAACAAAAATTGTTTTTGTTCTTTTTTTCAAGACACAAGTCGTAAATGCGTTACGCTACTTCTGAAGTTCCAAGAGTCATCACAGCGCTGGCAAAAAGGAGGTGGACCTGCCTCTACGCCAGGAAGGTGAGACCGGGAGAAAGGATGTGCAAAAGGTGATTTTCACTGAAACTCTGCCCGGGTGACAACTGAGGGCCTCTCACCGCTCCACAGGTCTGCGAGCATTAAACACCTCATACATTAAAGCATGCCTTCCGAGAGACTGCAGACCGAACTAACAGGCAGCAAAGTTTACTGTAACACCTGCCAAAACGTGCACACTCGAGTAATGGCGCTCACTGCCAGACCTGCACAAATGGGAACATGGCGGCGCCAGATGAGGGTGGTGAAAGCGCGCTCCCGGGGCGAGCGGACGGGAAGCAAACACCCTTGCGAGCAGATCGGAGCAGTACAAAGATCCCATCCCACCATCTATGTTTGTCCTGTGTATGTTCAGCATACACGTACAGCCACATTTGAAAAACAAAAGACTATTTACTTACAATGTGAAATTTTGCGTCGCCCCATCCTAACTCTTGGGCACTTTGCTGGCGTGTTGTCTTGTTTCTTATTACAAATAAAAGCATCAATTTCATGTTCAGCAAGGGTCAATTCGCGGAATCGATTCGGGTAAAAGCGAAGGATAACCTGAGCTTGTGTCTTGATTATCTTAGTTAAGCTTTACAGTCTTTTCCAGTGACTGGGGGAACTTTTGTTTATAGATTTAGGAGAAGGAAGAAGGCATCCTCAAAATCATTATTAAATTTGACACTTGAAAGAGCGTATCTGTTTCCAAATCTTACATGTCGGAGGCTTGCACTTCAGAATTGGAATCAGAGCCAGTATCGGCTGCTTTATCAGATATATTCGGAGTTCATCTACGTCTGCAGGCATTTTTCCTTTTGAATTTTCAGGCTCAAACCATACATACACAAGTCATGCGCTTTGTATCAATAAGATTATGTGAGAAGCAAATACTGTGCAGTTCTTAGATAACCGCTAATTTTAAGAAAGGGAAAAGTTGACTTTCGGGACGTAGACTGTCGGATTAAAGAGACGGCGGTCGCAGGACATCATTTTTTTTTTAGCTCAATCCTTTCAAAATTAAAAGATGCACAGTGCAATGAGATAGTTGGGGCACAAACAGGGGTGCAGGAGCACTACAAACGGGGGCAGAGGCAGAGGCTCGAGCCTCACCCTCACTGCGGTGAAAAGAAAAAAAGGCTGCCGCTGCTCCTCGAGGAGCGAAAGTCGGGTGTGTGGCTGACTCTTCCCCAGCTCTGCCGGCCGTCCTGTGATCTCACTAAGTCCCTGAAGACTTACAATGCAACGGAGCAGGATTGTGACGAGGTGGTCCTGGCTGCGCTGCTGTCCGGTGCGGAGGGAAATGGTGTATAACGCCGTTGGAAGATGAAGGCTCAACATGGCGGCGCCAGATGAGGGTGGTGAAAGCGCGCTCCCGGGGCGAGCGGACGGGAAGCAAACACCCTTGCGAGCAGATCGGAGCAGTACAAAGATCCCATCCCACCATCTATGTTTGTCCTGTGTATGTTCAGCAAACACGTACAGCCACATTTGAAAAACAAAAGACTATTTACTTACAATGTGAAGTTTTGCGTCGCCCCATCCTAACTCTTGGGCACTTTGCTGACGTGTTGTCCTGTGACTTTCGGGACGTAGACTGTCGGGTTACAGAGACGGCGGTCGCAGCACATCATTTTTTTTTAGCTCAATCCTTTCAAAATTAAAAGATGCACAGTGCAATGAGATAGTTGGGGCACAAACAGGGGTGCAGGAGCACTACAAACGGGGGCAGAGGCAGAGACTCGAGCCTCACCCTCACTGCGGGGAAAAGAAAATGGCTGCCGAAGGGTTTTGAATTTTTCGGAATTGGGGGCGTGGTTTTGATGTTCTGAGTGACGGACAACGTCACTGTCTAAAGAACATCAAAAATTACGCCCCCAAATCCGAAAAGGACGGGGCTACATCGGAGTGACTGATCTCTCCTCCAATGGCTGGCCTCCGTTTAGGAAGCCAGCCAATGAAGGAGAGATGGGGCACGGAGGTGGGACCTTAGCCGCTACTCAGACTCATTAAATCTCCGGCCTAAGACTGCGCAAGCGCAGCCTTTTAGGCCTTCGACCTAAAAAGGACAGCGTCTGACGGCGTGAGCTCTTGGTATCAGATGCTCAATTCAGGATAGTTAAACGAGGGCTACAATACTCACTCGGTGGCAAGGTGGTAGCGGGGATGGCGTTATGGCGATCAGCATGATACTCGTCCGACCGGTGTCGGTACTTCCTAGTCGTCGGCATATATATTCGCCTATTGGATAAGAATTGTACCACGTGATCGGGCGTACACAATAGGAAGAGAAGATAGACTACGGGGGTAACTATAGTGACGGAAAGTGAGTGTGAATCTAACTCGTGCCGGAGATCATAGGTATGCCGGTGATCAAAACTGCAAATACAAAGATGGTGTACATGCGTACAAATGACGAATGTAATAAAAACAGAGGAATCGTAAAAAATAATCAGGGTGAGGAAATGCTGTGAAAACGTAAAGTCACTCCCGGGGTCAAGTTTCTCCCGAGGCGATCAGATATTAGACGTGTTGATATGTGGTGCACCCATAGAACAAGGTGTGCAGTGAAATAGGTCCATCAGGATCAGATATGTTGATATGTGGTGCTATGTAGGTGATCATACCACTCATGGAACATAGTGTGCAGAACAATAGGTCATTCGAGACCCTTAATGTCAAAGATAACAAGCCAATTCAATTCGATCATTTAACCCATTGGGTTTCGTTGCGTTCAGTTTGCAAATCCAAAAGTTCTAGCAACGGAGTAAATATTTGTTGTTGTCTCGTCCTTCCATCTTCTGGATTACCTCTAGGATCAGGAATTTGAGTTGTGAAACGTTATGGTTTTGTTCTAGAAAGTGCGTGGCCACTGAAGAATTAAGATTTTGTGTTCTGATGTTGGATTTGTGTTCGTTTAGACGCACTCTTATCTTCCGTTCCGTTTTCCGTACATAGACATTCCCGCATGGACATTTTAGGAGGTAAATCACGTTTGAAGTGTCACATGTCGCTGTAACTGAGAGCTTAATCTTATAGCCTTTCATGGGATGCATTACACTTGTCCCTGATATAATATTGTTGCAGTTATTGCAGTTTGCGCATGGTCTTGTGCCTCTCGCTTCCTTATTTGATGGTCTGGGTAACTTGACAATCTCCCCTATATTTTTGCCTCTGTTATGAGCAAACAATGGTCTATGGTCGAATATTGCATTGAAATCTGGTTCTAAGCTCAATATCGGCCAATGTTTGTTAATGATATTCTTAAAATCGGCGCTGAGGTTTGAAAATTTGGAGACAATCTCTGTCCTTTTGTTAGGAGCTTCAACAGTGGTTTTCAATAGTGCTGTTCTTTGTAAGGCATGTGTTCTTGTTTTTGCTTCTTCAGTTATGTTTTTTGGGTATCCTCTTTCCAGGAATCAGGTTCCCATTTCTTCAATTCTCATAGTCCCCATTTTAGGGTCAGAGGTTATTCTTTTCACCCTAATCATCTGTGATGTAGGAAGATGTTGTTTTAATGACATTTGGTGAAAGCTGGTAAAATGTAGTATGTGGTTCCCGTCTGTTGGTTTTCTGTAGATATCTGTAGATATATGGTTAAAATCAAATCTGACTAATGGTAGGTAGCCAAAATATTGAAATTAAAATATCGATATACAATAATATTGATGTTTTAATTTTGATGGTATAGAATATCGATGTGCAATAATATCGATGGACAGAATATCGATTTTAATGTATCTATAATATTAATATCGAAATTTTGTTATGTATTTTATTATGTACTAGCAGCCCGCCCCGACGTTGTCTGGGGGCAATCAGGCTTGCTGGCATTCCACCCGCCGACATGTAATTGCACTGGTCCCGTACTTTTAAGCAGAGTTTTAGGCGCTGGTACTTATTCTTAACTCTGCTTAACCCCAGGCTCACTTCCATTCCCACGTTGTCCAGGGGCAATCAAGCTTGCTCCCAGTCGCTGAAACCCAGGCCCCCATCTACCTCCTCAGCCCAAGTTCACCGCCACTTTCAGTGCCCCCAATCATCCGCACACGCCCTAATCCCTAACACTGTGGCCACGCATCCGACGCTGCAAACTAACAAAGCCAGTATACACGCCCGCTGCAGCGCTAAACTTTACAGGTCATCCTGCTCCAGTCCGCCTTACTTCACCGCTCCTCCCCGCGGTTCACGTACCTCAGGCCATTCCAGTGTAGCTAAGTTCTCCGCTCCTCCCCACGCTGTTGTCCACCGCCGCTGCAGTTCAGTCCTCCTTACTTCACCGCTCCTCCCCGTGGTTCACGTACCTCAGGCCGCTCCAGTGTGACTAAGTTCTCCGCTCCTCCCCGCGCTGTTGTCCGCCGCTCCTCCCCGCGGTCCTGTCCGCCGCTCCTCCTCGCGCTCCCATCCTCCGATGATGATGTCAGCACGTACATGGTTAGCGCACACGGCCGGCGCTACTTCGAAGGGACTACTTTTTTTTATTGTAAATTTTTTAAATAACGTATATTTCTTTTTTTTATATAGCCTATGTCCATCTACTGGACCTCCCCTTTCCAATGCTGCATTGTGTGTTGCGATTGGTGGTGTACTTTTCGAGTTTACCTGGCTCAAAGGACACAGTTCTCTCTTTATAATAGTAGTATAGATTTTATATGTTTGTTAAACAGGTTTTTAATGTATGTTTAGAAATCGGTAATTTTGTTTACATTTTGCGTTGTAGTATCAGAGCGGATTGTGGGTTTATAGGGGAATAGGGTGGGAAGTAATTTAATTATAATTAATTAATTATAATTTTTTGTAAATATTTTTGATTAATATTTAATTGTTAATTAATAACTAATTGGTAATTAATTATTATTAATTAGTTAATTAAATTAATTAGAGTTAATGTTGTAATATTTTTTATTTGTTGTTATTGTTAATTAATAATTAATTGGTAATTAATTATTATTAAGTGATTAAATGATAATTACACATTTTATGTGATTTATTTATGTGTAGTGGGTTGTGTGTTTATAGGGGAATAGGTTGTGAAATAATTAAATTTTATTAATTAAAGAGATTGTATTTATTTATTGGTATTTATTATTAAATATTGTTAATTAATTAATTGGTAATTATTGTTTTAATTAATTTATAATATTAATTATAAATAATGTATTAATAAATATTGTTTATTCTTGTAAACTTCTTGTTAATTAATTATTAATTGGTGATTAATTATTAATTGGTAATTAATATTTGTCAATTAGTTAATTTATAATTACATCAATTTAATAATATTAATTGCTATTAATGTATTAATTGATATTTAGATTAATTGTGTTTTTTTGTATGTGTCGAATGTGTGTTAAATGGGGAGTAGCGTGGGAAGTAATTTTTTGTTATTTTAGTAAATATTAATTATAAATATTTGGTATTTAGTAATATATTTTTGTAAATAAAATATTACATTTTTTTTTCTTTAAAAAAATATATAATTGATAAGTATGTTAATATAACGCCTACGCTATCCTGTGCTTTCGCTACTATTGCACATTCTGGCGTGGGAATAGTAATTTTTACCCCTACGCTATCTAACGCTTTCTCTACTGTTGCACCCTTTGGAGTGAGAATAGTAATTTTTACCCCTACGCTATCCAACGCTTTCCCTACTGTTGCATCCTCTGGAGTGGGAATAGTAATTTTTACCCCTATGCTATCCAACGCTTTCTCTACTGTTGCACCCTCTGGAGTTGGAATAGTAATTTTTACCCCTAGGCTATCCAACGCTTTCCCTACTGTTGCACTCTCTTGAGTGGGAATAGTAATTTTTACCCCTAGGCTATCCAACGCTTTCCCTACTGTTGCACTCTCTGGAGTGGGAATAGTAATTGTTACCCCTACGCTATCCAATGCTTTCCCTACTGTTGCACCCTCTGGAGTTGGAATAGTAATTTTCACCCCTACGCTATCCAACGCTTTCCCTACTGTTGCACTCTCTGGAGTGGGAATAGTAATTTTTACCCCTATGCTATCCAAAGCTTTCCCTACTGATGCAATATGTGGAGTAAGTATATATATTAATTTATATGTAGAATTTTTAATTTATTTTAAATGTATATGTATTAGTTATTATTCTTTAAATATGTTTTAATGTTTATATCTATAATTTGTTAAATTATATGTATTTTTTAATTATTTTTACATTATGAATAATACATTTTAAAAAAACATTTTTTTTCGATATTTTTGTACTTACCTTTATGTAGTTAGAACTTTGATATTTTTGATGTCGATATTTTTGCTTCGATATTTTTGTATGACTATATTCTGTCTGTCGATATTATGTCATAGATCCCTGACTAATACCTAGCTACGTTGTTTTTACACTTTAGAAACGCTCCCAGACAAAAGGCAAAGTGCCCGAAATGCATTGGAGCACCAAAGAAATGACATGAATTTCTGAATATACCATATGAACTATGAAAAAAAATATTGAATATTAGTGCAACTCTCAATACACGCCAGCATAGCTACCATAGTAAGGGAATTATGGCCCACATTTCCTGCCAACAGAATTGATCCCTGTAAACCTAGTGATTGCTACCTGTGCCAGGCTCCCGTAACAACTTTCTTCCACCGTGCAAGGTACTGCCCACTGGTGCACTCCTTCTGGACATCTGTTACAGCACAACTGGCTATAGTAGTGAGGATTCAAATAGAGATTGACCCGATTGCTTGTTTGCTGGGGGATGTTCAACAGCGTACGGGTAAAAAAATTGAGTTTAAATTCCTGCATCTGCTGTTGTTACTGGCTAAGAGAAGAGTTGCAAATACTTGGTTGGGGCAAGTTGAGCAGGGTGTGGACGGATGGTTGAGGGATGTAAATGAGTGGGCAGTTGCAGAAGAAGTACACCTCAAAATGTGTTGCCATGGTGAGAAGTAACATCTGCAAGCCTGTGGGGCGATGCAGACGAAATTTGCTGACCAGGGAGTGTGATGCTCAGTGGAATATTAGGTTGCCAGGTGGAATATTTGGTGGTACGGCTTGGAGGACTTACCATACAATATTCTCACACAATACACAGAGATGGATCTTGGCTTCAACAACAATAATCCATATCTCAGTCCTAGCAGGGTGGCAAAGAGCAATCAGGCATTACTGGAGGAACATGGGTTAAGCATTTTATAGTACCCTTATGGTGCACAGGTAATTGAGACAACTCAAAAGAAATCCATAATCCAATTTATAAAAATATAGATTCTTTTTATATAAATATAGACACCAAAACAAACTTTGTATCATACATACAACTGGAGTTGTGGATTTTTTAAGTGTTCACAAATAAATGTAGTAAATCTTTCAAACTGGTCCCATTGAAATGAATCAGAGAAAACACGGGTAACACTCGGTCACTTGCAGGATGAGTTCAAATGAACCCTCTTGTGGATAATGTCATGCTGGTTCCTAGACCAAGTTCCAACAAGTGTTACTTCGTTACCTCTCCCAGGGAGTCCTGGTGCAGAAGAGACTTGGCTGTCCATGGTACTGAACGGGATCCGCAGGAGCTGTGAAACTTGCAGCACTTGACCAAACCATACTTGGAGATGGAGTTCCACTCTATCCTTGAGGAGTAGAGGCCTTTGTGGTCCTAGGACCCGGGTTCTACAGTTAGATTTCTTTAACCTTGCCTCACAGCTCGGGGGCAGAGTTGGGTGGCAGCTGTCAATCACCAGGGCAGGTTGCGCCAAAGATGCTTTACCACACAATAGAAGACTCCAACTTCAGGATGCAGGAACACAGCAGCACGGTCGCTGCAACCATCGGTCTCTGTTGCGTGCGAGTTGCTCTTGGGCTGGAGATGTCACTCAAGGGGTCAATCACCCGTCTGGTGATCACCAAGCTTTGGCTGAGGCAAATGTAGTCCTTGGTTACTTCGGCAGCTGGAGTTCGCCAGGAGTGGAATAGCTGCTTGAAACTTAGTGAAAGCTTAGCTACGACTCCAGGCTTGCAGGACACCACTTTTGTTTGGGCTCACTCTTGACAGGCCTATCGGGTCACAATTCTTGTCATGCAGCACATCGATATTTCTGCACCTTGCAGGGGACTAGTTCCACCAATCCAAGGGAGTCTGCTTCTGTTTCTGGTGTCCACTGGAGTCACTCAGCTGGGAGCCACAAGCTTCTGCCACAGACATATGTCGAACACCAGGTTCCAGTATATGGTCTCTTTTTCAGGGCACTTAAGTGTCCTATCTTCGCACGGCGGCACAGTCCCAAGTCCTGTTATCAGTGACAGCCTCTTCTTTGTGCTTTTTCTGGGATTCAAAGTCAGAACTGAACTTCTTGTCCATGGGAGCCCTTAAATCCTTGTTTAGAGGGCGTTAAGGGTGTGAGGGACAGTGGCCAATGGACTGCAGGTCCCTGCAGGTAACCCGCCCTTGAGGTGTCAAACTTCCTGTAGCGGTACACTGCCCTTCTACCCACTGTCCACTAATTTAGGGTCTTCCAACATGGCCAAATCCTTCCTTGGTTGTACAGACCTCCTAACCCACCCTATAGATGTAGCTAGTCTTTTGGAGGTGTACACATCCTGAATAACTAAATTTCCCACCTGTCAGGCTGGACAGGGTGGGAAGGGTTTTGTCATTGAGTGGGGGGTCAGAAATTACACCTCAAAAGAGGTGAAGCCTTTAAGGCTCACCACTTTAATGACTGATTGCAAACACTAGCCATCCTGGGAGGGAGGAGGTGTGACCTCCTTTCTGCCCAGGCCTTTGTCGCCATCCTGGGGAAGTGCTAACACGTCCCACCAGGAGGGCAGACTCATGTCTTGGTGGAAAACAGTTCTGAAAAGCCCACCAAGGCACTGGGTCCCTGTAACCTGGCGGGGGAACCCACTCAGGGTGGTACCCCTGTGC
This sequence comes from Lissotriton vulgaris, assembly GCF_964263255.1. NCBI lineage: Eukaryota > Metazoa > Chordata > Amphibia > Caudata > Salamandridae > Lissotriton > Lissotriton vulgaris. Next base: position 189,156 of record NW_028249128.1, read on the forward strand.
ATGCCAGCTCACCCTTGACATGAGAATCATCTTGGGGTTGAAAACACATGTTTTTTTACACCAAACATGACACAATTCGTTCGTTCCATAATGGAGCTGGCTAGCTCAAATTTTCTCTGTAGCCAGACCATGTTACTCTATGGACCTCTGGTCACTTGCAGTAAAACCTTGCTTTACAAGGTTACTGCAGGGATGTATATGTATAAACATATATATCCTATATAATGTACTATATCTCCTGGGCTTAGGAGAACAAACTTATGAGTGACTTACTTACATTAAAGTGGGGGTGTGGCTCTGCAGCACATGGTATGTGCAGAGTCACTCTCGAGCAGACAGGCGGCTCGGGCAAGGCTACAATGGCAGACCTGCAAACACACTTTTACTTGGGTCACACCTGGTGGCACGACCAGTGCTGCAGCCGTGGTCACCCCGTTACCACCCTTGCCCTAGGTACCACTGATACCATATACTAGGGGCTTTAAGGAGGCAAAGTACCTTGACAAACACAGACCGCAGGATACTTTTGTTTTCCCACAGGACTCGGGTCTTGAGCAGGGGCATGATTTGGGCCCCTTGCACCATCTGTGAACGGGGTGAATATAGCCCTGTGATATGACGATTACCATAGGATGGTACCACAACTAATACTATATAAATATTGTGAATACTCTACACTACAATTTAAGCCCTGATGAGGTTCCTAGGCATCCAGGAACGAAGCGAGTTGGCTGATTTAAAAAAAAATCTTGTGCAATATTTTGGATAATAAAGGAAGATGAAGGACTCATTCTTGCGAAATTGAAAGACTTTTTTTTCCTGTTGCACTTTCCTTTTGAAGAATTTCCTGTTCTCTGGTCTCCAGTGGCTCTGAACGGCGGCAAGTGCCTGAAGCGCATGCAGAGGACACTAAACTTGATTAGACTGAATTGAGGAGCAAATACCTGTGGTCCGCCGCTGTTGGCGTTGTGTGTATACCTTGCCAATTGGGTGTACCAATTCACATCACTATTAAGGGAAAGAGCACATGCATTGGGGCCTAGTTAGCATGTCCAAGTGCACTATCAAAAGCCAGCATCTAGCAGTCTAAAATGGGGCAAAAAGTGGACGGGCATCTGCAAAGATGCCCAGTTTCCAACTGAGGGTCACAGATAACTATGTCAGATGATGAGGTGCACTCCCCTATGCCTCTAATTGCTTCATTACCTGCAGTGCCTTGAGAGGAGAATGTTGGGATACAATACTTATGCCATATTGTGGTGCTTGAACTGTGATAACCTACTGCTCTATGTCAATTGTTTGGAAATGGCCGATGTTTTGTATTTTTTTTTTTAAAACAGTAAAAGATGTCTTTAAAAAGAAAAAACACCAACAAGGAAAATGTTATGTCCAAATCCTGGAAACTCAGTGGCCTGTGGTGAACATTGTATACAAATATATACCATTGGGAGCTTTCAGGATTGGAGGATGACCCCTTGCTCAAAAATGTGCCTTTCTTTGGCCTAGCTGGAAAAGGTGGAATATGGTCCCTTTAAAGATTGCGTTGTTTCTGCACAGGTTGCCAGTCTTGATTACTCATCCTCTTCCTTCCTCCTTCATATGGTGTATTATTCAAGTGAAGGCAGTATCCCAGCTTTTAAAAAACAAGAAAAGGCGTGACTGCTGCTCAAGTCACCAAATCCTATCCTTGCCCGTTTGGAATCGCTTTACTCATTCAATAGCTAGTCTGCCTGGCACATTGCCACATTGCCTGATAGATTACCTGGTCTTCTCTGGTTACCCCACCCTCTTTTCCTTCTTATTTGTGAACATGAAAACAACACCCCACTGCCCCTAAGGCATGCTAGTGCTTTGTAGATGCCAGTATGTGTTAGGCTTATTATAATGTGCACAGTTAGGCACCATATACCGTCACCCATCACACTGCCAGGCACTGAGTCCATTAACCTGATAACCACAGCTCGGTGGTCAAAACACTGCCCACATAGGTGCAAGAAAAAAACAACAACCTTCCAAACACACACCTTACACCTGTGATACTCAAAGTACGGCCCGGGGGCCACATGTGGCCCTCCCGACCTTTACATGCGCCCCCCTGGGCAGCATGCATCAGCACTGAGCGGCTGTTCACTCGACTCAGCAATAGCATTAAAATTATGTTAAATATACAGGCAAGCTTTGATTTAAGGGTTAATTCAAGTTAAAGAAAGGCAGTAACAAGGTTGCCCTGCACCTCTTAACTTTAGGAACACCTTCTTTTTCAAAGCGATCTTGCAGCAATTTATTTATTTATTTTAAAGGTTTTATATAGCGCTGGCTAGACCCGGAGGTATCAGAGCGCTTCACATGAGCATCAGATCGTAGTTACAGGTTACATCGTTACAAAGGTTACACAGTTATTAGAGCATGGCAACATAGTTACTTGTAAGGTCAAGATAAACACTAAGCACAGATACGAAAGGGGAAAAGCAAGCAAGGGGAAAGATTCAGGGGAGAGGGGGAAGGAGCTGGGGAATTAATAGGTAATGAAGGCGGGAAAGAGGAGGGGAGGGTGAAGGACATTGCAAGGAAAGAGGAGGGGAAGGGTGACGGGGACACAAACCGGTAGACGAATCAAAGCAACGTCCAAAGTCCAGTAAGCTTTGATCCCAGGGGAAGTGGTATCACTTCCCTATCTCTATTGCGAGAGGCTCCCTTTACGCAGTGGACTCTCTCAGAGGGGTCTCTGAGACTCCAAGGCCTACATACTGGATCCTTCCCAAATAAGGGGAGAGGGAGTGCTTTGGCAAGGGGTGCCATACCATACCTCAGCTGTGAGTGGCTCCCTTGGCGCAGTGGACTCTCTCAGCGGGTTCGCTGAGACTCCAGAGTATAAATATTGGATCTTTCCCCAACAAGGGGAGAATGAGTGCTTAGTCAAAGGGCACAAAGGACATGTGGCCAGGCAGACTAGCAGGTAGGGTGTGAGATTCAGGGGAGAGAGGATAGGAGCTAGGAGCTAGGGAGGTAGACAAAGGGAGAAAGAGTACTAAATGGGAACACATTTAATGAATGAGTTATTATATAGTGTCAATTTTCACTTCTCCTTCTGCAATTCAGTTTATCTAGATGGTAGCATATTCAAACTGTTGCAGCCTACAATCTTTTGGGGTTAGAAAATTATGACTTTCACTACAAAAAGTGCCAGATTCTCCATTCTATCTTTAACTCTGTTTTTTCATCAAGCAAAATATTTCTGTACAGGCTAGATGTGATCATATTTCTTCAGGCTCTGTATAAGGCGTGTTGTAGTTTATGGGAGGGTTCCAGTGTGGAGTTTGAACAGTCAGGGAGCAGGGCATAACCATCATCCAGATGCAAGTATACAAGTGCTTGTACAGCAGCGGAAAAACCGTTTCACTTTCTTTAGAAAAGAGAACTGGTACCAAACTGTGATTGTTGTTTGTGATGTTATCAGTGAGCAGTGCCCCAAGCGGCTCCTTGCAGCATTTGAAGATTGTAGGGGATGGTGTGGAACCCTAGGGAATTTGGAGAGGATATGGATTTTTGGGGTAGTGCAGGCACTCATGTGAACAAACTGGTATTGGTTAAAAAGCCTTTAGAGGAACCAGTAAAAGGCATTAGCTGTAAATCAGACTCAAGATGTCATGGCTTGGGTGGTCGACTGTGTTGAAGTCAGCTGGTGAGAGTCATCTTCATCTGTGCTCAAGAGGGCCTTCCCTGTGATGTTTAAATAGTGGACTCCGTGTTGCAGCGTGACCTGAAGCCAGACTAGTGCTCATGCAGGAGATGGGTAGCAGTGATGTGATCTGAGAGTATAACATAGCTTGTTGTTTGAATGATAATGCCGATGAATAGTTGGTGAGTGACGGCTGGGAGCTGGTGAGGTCATAAAGATGAAGAGCGGGTTTCTCTGGGAGTGGCAAGATCTGGCCTGGATATTTTGGTGGGTGCCAGATGAAGTGTAAGGTACGGCTGCTTTGCATGTTTTAGGAGTTAGTAAGGTGGGAGGTTGGCTGTACTGTGTGTAATCAGTAGTTTGGGGTTTGGAAGGCTGCAGTAACACTGTTGGCGATAAATGCTGTGAATCTTTCATAAGTACAAAGAGTTCCCTTCTATTCCAGGGTGCTATGGCCCAGCTGCCCCTTCATTCAGGCAGGCCTGGTGAAGTAGACTTCCTCCTCCTCCTCGTTTGTTTTTGTTTCCCGCTCTTTTCGTGCCTTTCAGTTATTCTCTCTCAATTGGGCAGATGTCACTAACTCTGGTGGCATCCTAACATACTGTGCAGGGAGGGGCTTCGGTCAGCCATGGACACGCTTGGACCGGCCTCCTTCGGACGCTGGGCGTGCAGTGTTTAAACAAGCTCTAGGACCCGCCTGAGGCTGAGAGTGGCAAAATATAATAAGGTTTCTTTAAAAGTTCAAAAAGTGTATTTCATTGACATGCAGCACCATTTCACCTTAGCATATCAGATTACATTCGTGTATTGAGAAGTATTTTTTTATGTGATAGTTTTCAAATGTGAATTTAGAAACATACATTCTTCCCCCACACTGACAACAATGCCAATAGTGAACTAAGAGGTAAGTCAGCGGTTATGTGGCCTCCTACATACATGAGCAACATTATAGTTTATTAAATCATACACAGGAAAAGATTTTGTACAGCGCACATCCTGAAGTCGTGTATTTCGAGGTCCTGTTATATGTGATAATAAAAGAAAAAGGAGGGAAAGTGAAATTAAACCCTTGCCTAGGATCACACAATTTGGTAAAGTGGGGAAGCTGGGATTAATCCCAGGTTTTCTGGTTTCACATTGTGCAATTCAGCCACTAGATGTATATGCTTCGCTTCCCCTATACCCACTTTCCTACATGCCTCACCCATCCACCCCGCTCCCCCGATTGCCACCCTGCTGTCATCGATGCAGCCCTCAGTCACATCCCAGACCAAACTTTGCAGCCCTTGGGAAAATGTTTGTGAGTATCCATGCCTAACACTGTGTAGCTTACATCTCCATCTGGGTAAGTGCTTCAGAGCCATACATTGGATAGTAAACCCTGTAGAAATGCTAGTATACAGTATAATATAACCACCTATAAACACCAACAAAACAACAGACATGATGAAACGAGGCTTCCAGGGCTCGAGTCGGGGTACCACGCGGATGGACGGCGTCCCCCCACTTATTTTACTGGGTGTTATGTTAAGGTGAGCTTATAGAGCGCTCTGTCACCGTGGGTTTCCTGGCGCTGATCTGGTGCTAAGGGAGGTAGGGGAGATTAGCCAGATTGTGGGAAGAGCCATGTTTTCAAAGATCTGCGAAATTGGATGAGCGAATTGGAGGATTTAAGCGAGGGTGGAAGAGAGTTCCAGAATCTAGGGGCCAAATGTGCAAATCTCCGACCTCCGATTCTGCAGAGTTTGAAAGAGGGGACAACCAGGAGGCGGAGGTGAGAAGATCTGAGGTTACGTGAAGGGCAATAGGGACTGATAAGGGATTTTAGGAAGGCAGGGCAGGGACCAGTTAAAGATTTGAAGGTGAGGCAGCCGATCTTAAAGGCTACCCTCGAAGTGACAGGAAGCCAATGCAAGTTGGTAAGAAGAGGTTTAGCGGATTGCCATTTCGGGATCCCGAAGGCCAATCTCGCCGCTTGGTTCTGAACGATCTGTAATCTAAAAAGAAGGGCCTTGGGCAGACCGTGATAAAGAGAGTTCGAGAAATCCAAGCGGGAGAGGACGAGAGTCATGATGACTTGAATCAGGGCTTCGGGAGTCAGGAGATAGGCCACCTTCCTGATCCTGCGTAGCTGATACATGCAGGAGGAGACCACCGTCCCTATCTGGGGCTTGAGGGATAGCTCGGAGTCAATGGTGACCCCGAGGCTCTTCACCGAGGCCACAGGGGTGGGGGGAGGGCCAAGCTCTGCCGGACAGAAGTGCGGACCCCAGTGGGTGGAGCTCTTGCCAGGAAGGAGGAGCTCTGTCTTCCCGGGGTTCAGTTTGAGTTGATTCTGGCTCATCCACTGAAGAATGTGGGACATAACCGCCTGAAAATTAGAAATAGAATAGCTGCCAAACAGCTGGACTTCACTCATTGGCCTCTCTGGGACGAGATTGGAGCGCACTTTTCGTGACGTCACTTCATGTCGTGACGTCACTTCCGGTGACGGCGTCCCCCCACTTCTCGTTTTATGACTCGTGCCCTGGAGGCTTCCTCCGGTGAGATTAATAGTCTTCCAGGCTCGTGCACAATAGCCCCTGATACACACTGTGCTATGGATGTCACAACAGTGGTGACTGGCACTATATAAATGTGAATAACATAATGTAATCAATACTTGGCAAAAGCACTGCCTAAAAAGATAAACAAATATTTATTGTATACCTTCTGGAGCTAACATATGGGCAGGTAATGCGACATAAACAAGGGATTACATTGTGTGGAACGTGGTAAAAGCAGCACGATATAAACCCAGGTCATTCCTCGTTCCACGGTTAGCGCCTACGAACCTAGCTCAGGCTTCTAGCCACTGCACTGGCAAACACAGACTATCTCACCAGCCTGGCTGTAACCTGATCCTGGAGCGCCAACAAACTATCTGTATTTAAAAGGAGATTTCGGCTGCTTAGTTGAAGACATCTTTTTAAACTAATCTAATTTCTAAATCAGAAAGAGGATAGAATGCAATTAGCCCTCCTTTTCTCGCTCACGCTGAGCTCGCCCTAATTAACTCTTTCCAGCCTGCGGCTCCGTGGGCCATTAAGCCACACAAAACCTGACTATTAATGGCAGTGTAGGGTAAGAGGGCGCATCCCATGGTGACGGTGCACATTCCGCCGCAGTGACAGCTGAGCCCCGGCTCTCACACATCCATCCCCTCATTACCATGAATGCCGGGCCTGTGAAGCGGGGCCCCGGAGAGGCGCCCCCTCCCCAGGGGCGAGCCGACGCTGATCACCCGCGGCCTCTCGGATGACCTGATCCATAATGCGCACCCATCGACTTTTATGTACAGTCAACAGCACTTAGGCACTTTTTCTTTTGTCATTCTTTTCTGTGAAAGTGCATATCAGACAATTGCAGCTGTTGTAAACGTTTACGCGAAACACCACCTAATTAAGTCAGAGGGCCCTGGCTCGGTGTGCCGAGAGACATCATTTCGTGAGTGCAGGGAAAAGGTCGGTAAACTACAGCTGCAGGCAGGGCCACTGCAGCACGCCTACTTCAAGCACTTTTCAGATGAGTGCATGCACTGTGTAATTATCATTCTTCCTGTGCAATTCTAGAAGCTTTCTAATAGACTCCACGCCCTCCCTTGTACTAAATCTAGAAAGATTGAGGAACTATTGATGCCTTCACAGTCACCCTCATTTACAGCGTGTCACCCTCCTTAAGGCAAAAAATGAGTTGCAACCCACCGGCAACCACCTGCACAAATTAAGCACTGGCTCCCATAGACTTCAACAGGATCCACCGCCCTCACCCTCCAAATAATAGTCATTGAGTTCAGTGAGGCCACTTTTGAAA